>NW_026067937.1:2787353-2820539 GCF_014885135.2 Alexandromys fortis
GGGGGGGGGGGGAGAGAGAGAGAGAGAGAGAGAGAGAGAGAGAGAGAGAGAGAGAGAGAGAGAGATGACATGAGCTGGCACACATTCAAGATCAATGTTCGGCCTCTTCCCTTATTACTCTACATTCTATTTTTTGGAACTAGTCTCTCAGGGAACCTGGAGTGCTCTAATTCAGTCTGATTCAGTCAGCTAGTGAGCCCCATAGATCCTCTGCTCCCTCTGCCTTCCCAGCATTGGGATTGTAGGCACACCAACCATAATCATCTTTTTGCATGGATTCTGGGGATTCTAACTCAGGTCCCCATGCTGTGCAGCAGGCAGCTTACTGACTCAGGCATCTCTGCATTCCCTTGTTAATACTTTTTAAATAAGAAAGGAGTGGGGCCAGGTGGTTGGATTGCTATTTGGACCCAGGCAGTGGGTTCCAAAGTTTCCACAGCCAACTTGGTTTGAAGACCATGCCCCAGTCTGAACATGCCAGAGCAACAACACAAATATGCTTTCTTCTGCGCTGCAAGTAACACCAGCTGTGACAGTCCAGATACCTCATTCCTGGTTCCTGGTTTTCACACCACCCGCCTTTGTCTAGAGCCAGCTGTGCAGGGCTCCTGTAGCCAGCCCTGAGGTAAGCATTCAGACTTGGGGCTGCTGGGGTAGGCAGTCCCATACATAGCCACGGGAACTTCAGATACATCTGGGGCAGGAGATTACCTCAAAGCCTGGGCATTTTAGGCCTAGTGAAAGGAATGTGGATTATGGAGGGACCCCGTGGTCTCGGATAGACCTCATGTCTGATGAAGTCTGGAACATTGAAGTCTGTGCTCATGCTCTCTGGCTCCTCAAAGTTCTCCATGTCCTAAACGACATGAACAGGGCCGCTTCCCACCACTCTCCTGTGTGAACGTTGAAGCCACCGTCCCGACTAGAGGCGGCACCAATGACGCTGTCTTCCCCAGGGTTCCGGGAAGTACTCTTCCAGACCAAAGCATGCTGACGTTCTCATTGTCCTCTTGTTCTCAGCCACGTTTCCCCTTTTCTGCACAAGCTGATCTTTTGTCCTAGGTAGTTTTTTTTCCCTCCAAAAATATATTTATTTTCTTATTATTTTAGACAGGGTTTCACTCTGTGCTCGCGGCTGTCCTGGAACTTGCTATCTGGATGAGCTGGGCCTCAAACTCACTGGCTCTACCTCCCAAGTGCTAGGATTAAAGGCAAATGGCACTGTGGCTGCTTTCCCTCCAGCCTTTAACGGACATTCATGCATCCTTCCTTGAAGCATCTCCTTTGAAAAGTGCCTCCTTTCTGAAGTGCCTGCTGTCTGTGTGTTGTAGTTTAAGTCCACTGTAGCTTGTGTCTGATGTCCTGTGAATGAGCAGCATCAGCACACGGTGTGAGAAGGAAATTTTCTCTTCACTTTCCCACCAGTGATTGGAATTAGAGCAGGGAACACACATGCTTTTAAAAATTCAGTACTCACACAGTGTATACATAGATGTGAAAAAAAAAAAAGAAATAACACGAGAATGCCTGAATTTAGAATATTGCAGCTGCGTGTGATGAGCCTTTTATCAGTGTTAGAGTCCCAAGACTGGAGTGTCCGGCACAGGCTGGTGTGTTAGATGTGCCATCTTCACTCCAGTACCACTAAGTGTAGGACACTTTAAGAAGTGGGACTTGATTGGGTGTTCTAGATGGTTCCTGGCATGATTTTGAAGGGGATAGTGGGACAGCAGTGTCTCTCATTTCTTGCTAGCCACTGTGAGGTGAGCGGCTTGATCTGCTGGATCTCCTTGCCTGACATATTACCTCACCACAGGTTCCTGACCACTAGGGCTAACAGACTGAAATCTCTTAACCTCTGAGCCAAAATAAAGGATTCCCCTTTTAAACGGTCTTAGCTGTGTCTACAGTCATGGGAAGCTGACCACCGAAGTCATCATGATGCATGTAATTCATCAAGTTCTCCATCATCTGAAGAAGGGAAGTGGACACAGGAAAGAGCATTGCTGTGGACACTGGGGCATTCTGGCTCTGGTCAGAGAAGTTGAGAGTCATGTTCTCAGTGTCTGAGTCCCACTCAAAGGTAGTGATGGTACATAATTACCCCAACTCCAAGAAGCAAGAAGTGGGACTGGGGAGATTGCTCAGCGGTTCAAATGGTCTCTGCTCTTGAAGTGGACTTGAGCTTGTCTCCTGGTACCCTTCTTTGGTGACTCCCGATTGCCTGCAACTCTATCTCCAGGAAGATCTAACACCTCTGACCTCCATGGACATCTGCGCTCACGTGAACACACATGCATGCACTTGCACACACACACTTACACACACACACACACAACACACAATTAAAATAAAATAAATCTTAAAATTCTGAGGACACACTGCATAGATAAGCTCTCTGTGATGATGTTCTCTGTCCAGCACTTTGAGGTAGACATTACAGTGGTCAGCACTGAACACTTGAAGTTTGAACTTGGGAAACTGAGGGAATGAATTTTAAATCTAATGTAAAGTATGTTCACAAATTATAAAAAGCTACTTGTGGTTAATGGCTACTTATTGAACAGCAGCTCTCATCATACATTGAGGAAACACATGATATAATACATGTGAAATTCTTTCAACAGTGTTTGGTCTGCATGCCAGGCAAGGAGATACCATTGAGTTGTATCTGTAGGCCAGGGGTAGTTTTTTAAAATCTTAATATAAATTTAATGTCAATATTCTTGTAACTATGGAAGTTTCAATATTTATATTAAGGTGAGCGGTGATGGTGTGTACCTTTAATCCCAGCACTCGGGAGGCAGAGGGAGGCATATCTCTGTGAGTTCGAGCCAGCCTGGTCTATAAGAGCTAGTTTCAGGATGCGCCCCAAAAGCTACAGAGAAACCCTGTCTCGAAAAAGTCAATCAACCAACCAACTAACCAACAATCAATCAATCAACCAACCAATCAATAAATGTCTACTCTAAAAAATTAAGGGCAACCAAAAGATCTCGTGTAAATTTTCGAATGTTTTTTTTTATGCATAAAGCTTTCTTCCTAATTTCGATTTCAAAGGAAGACTTTGTTGTATGTATTCTATTGTACAGAGAGCTCTCTGATACTCTGTATTACATCACCTGGCCCCTCTTAAGAAAAAGAAGGGCTTTCTATTGAGTGTCTATGATGTGCCTAGCAGTCTTGTGGCCATTGTTTACTCTATGGCCGTCTTGCAAGGAGAGTGGTGTTATTCCCACCTTAGAGGTCAGAAAACCGGGGTTCGAGAAGATTAAATTAGCAGTCAAGGTTCACACAGTTAAAACCGGAACCTGGCCGTAGCAGGCTCTGAGGCCCGCCTTGGCACATCTGCACGGGCTCCTTTTGAGGCTGCTGTCACCCGAGAGTCATTACGGGATTCCGTCAGATTGTTAGCTTGGCTTCATCTGAACTCATGATTCTTTAGAGCCTTTTTCTGAAGATTTTGCCGAGGAGAGACTTTGTTTCTGTCTCTGAAAGTCTTTCTGCGATGGCTAGGAGTTACTGAAGCATAACCACCGCCTTTGTAGTTGGCATCGGTCAGTAATTAATCCAAAGGAACACTAGTGTGCTTCCCCTGTGATGTCACAGTGACCCCATACAATGCCGTTTCCAAAGCAGTTTCAGTGACAAGTGTCTTGGGGCCCAGAGGCAGGCAACTTCCCTAGGAGCCCAACGGCATCCAGGAATTGTACTCAGGCCGTGTGACCTCAGCCTTCAGATTGCAAGCTGCCACATCAGGACAGAGCTGCCTGGCAGCACTCATATGTATTCATGGGGTGGAAGGGTTTCTCCAGGAGTTTAACTTGTTCTCTCCTGCACAGTACTCTGCCGCTTCTTCTCTAGGTGGCTTCCTGCTCCTGGCCTCTTTCTCCTCAGCTATTTCTGGAACTGAGCTCCTTAGGTAACAACAGGAAGCATATGGGTTTTCTGCTCAGAAAAAAAGAAAATCTTTATTGACCAAAATAGAGCGCGTTTGAAGTGCCTGGAATCAACGACGATGTCAGCTCTGTAGGTAAATAAACCCGGATCTCAGCTTCGTTTTCACTGTCTGGCATCCCCGCCATCGTAAGGACAGCGAGAGCAGCATTGCCGTGCTGGTGGGCTGACACTCAATCTGCTGCTAACAGAGTTTGGTAAAAGAAACCTATGCAACCCGCTGCTTCTAGAAAGACTTCGGCTCTCAGGACCACAATCGTTAAGAACATAGTGAGAGATATGCAAGGGGAACAGTCATTTGCGGGGGGGGGGGGGGGGGGGGGGGGGGGGGGGGGGGGGAACGCAGAGACTTCAGTGTCAGAAGTGGGTCAATTGTGAGAATTATTCACAGATTTTTTTTTTAAAATAGCATTTCCCAGAGCAGTTAGGATAATCTATACTCCAGCACGTCACATGGCACCCTCAAGATTTGGCACTTAAATATGACACATGCTAAATTAAGACTACCTGCTTGTTAAGAAGGGTGAGTAAGAATGCGATTGGTGGCTTTTCTTCTGGCGGCGATTATGGGAAATTGTAATTCAGGAAAGAGAAAATGACAATTACCTTTCTGTGGGAAAGGTAGTCTGATACCCCAGGAATTTATACAGGACACCAAAGGAAGGCCCCACTATTGAAAATCCTTCTGATAATGTTGGTCCATAGTTTCTGTTCTTTCAATGCTGCCGACCTAGGAATGAGAGCACACAAAACTGAGTTCAATTCTTGAATGCTATGTAAGTTTATGTGGGGATTTGCATTTCCTTCAGGACTGCTGTAGGTACGTGTTCCTCATTTCGTTTCTTTAAACTTTTTGTTGTTGTTGTTTCTTGTTTGCTTTTGGTTTTTCTAAGACACGAGCTCACTATTCTGTCAAGCTAGTGTGGAACTTGAGGCTTAGAACAGAAAAGGCTGACCTCAAACTCCGAGATTTATTAGTTTTGACCTTCTGAGTGCTGGGTCTCTCAAGGCATGTACCACTATGCCTGGCCTGCTTCTGTGAGTTTTAATTGTGGGAGAAAGTAATATATAATAAGCAATATGACTAATTTTTATCTGAAGTCAACATCATAGGAAACATGCAGACTGGATGTGAATATAGAACTGTCAATAGCTGTTTCTAATCTAGAAAATGTTAATTTCACATGCTTAAACCTAATATGATAAGGTGCTAATAAACCATGAAGCAAAAAATATTGTATTTGGACATCAAACAGGAACTGATTTTCTTTCCCAAGTTTGCAGAAGCCTTGGTTTGAAAAGTTTTGCCCCCTGAATGTATTTGGAACCAAAAAATAAGTTGAATGAAAAGTGTCCTCTTATATTCGTAAGCATTAAACAAGATTTGTTTGGCACAAGAGACACCTTTAAAATTTCATGGATCTGAACAAATACCTCGTGAAGTGGCGATGCAAAGCAAAGGGGTCTCATAATTGTGCGAGCATTTTCTTTATTGAAAACAACGCATCGTGAAGGGGAAGCCTGGGTAAGGTCTCCTCTTTGGAAGTGCAATAGATACAGAAAGCATCTACCACCAACATAAAACCAGGGAAATTAAAACAAACTCCCCAAAGTGCCCACTCATCACAGCAGCTGAAGATGTGGTCTGTTGATTAGCATGTGGAATGCGCTTTACCATGGACCTTTCTGAAAGATCTGTCCCTGAATGAAAATAATGTCACTCCCTAAGATGATCACCACAGACGAAGAAAAGAGACCCAGCCCGCCAGGTTCCCTAGCTCCAAAGAGGAACAATAGGCACGCAAGCCAGGAAAGTACTTCTTTGGCTTTTAATCTTGAACTATTTCACCACATAACAATCTTCAATATCCTTTTCCCCTTGACTAGCTCTCAATTGTTGAATTGTGTGGATTTTGTTCTCCCTCCCCTTCCTTTCCCAATCCCCCCATTTTTATCGGTTGTGGAAGTTGTTGGTAAGCAAAGGCACTCATTAAGGATTTGGGGGGGGGTTGTGAATACTCTGTGTAGTCTGTGAGTCTTTCCAGTCTCCCAGTTTAACCATCGCTGCAAAGATTCATGGGAAATTTCTATCAAGGGGATGGTCTCTCTGCAGGGACTCACTCTTAATCCAGCTCACTCCATATCTCAGAGTTTGAAGGTTCCTTCTTTAAAGAAATAGAAAACAGGATGGTCGCATGGGGCATGTGAGAGACAGTGATCTGGTGTCTGGGTACACTTCAAGCCATGACAAAGCGGCAAGGGATTAACATAGCCTTCTTTGTCACAGTGAGGTTTACTCTCAGAACACAGTCATTAGAGGAACCGAGTGTTCCTTGGGCCTGCTCTGGACTCCCGAGCTGTTGCCTACCTTCCCTCTACCGCTGCCCTCTGCTCCAGTGTGTTCCTCTGCTCTCTCGCTCATCCTGCCCCAAACTTCCAGGTCAGTCCTAGGCTGAACACGTCATTCTCATGAACAGAAGTTTTCTCCCATGCTGTGTCCCGCAGATCTCAAGCATCCCAAACCAGCACTGATATTTAGCTGATGTTGTCTTGTGTGGCCGCGCCAGCTGTGGAACACCATACCTCCTACCGATTTGAAGTCAGGGTTCCTATTGCTGTGATGAGACACATGACCAAACAACGCAGGGGAGGAAAGCGTTCATTCAGCTTATGCTTACATACCACTGTTCATCATCAAAGTCAGAACAGGAACCCAAACAGGACGGAAACCTGGAGGCAGGAGAGACCATGGAGGGGCGCTGCTTACTGGCTTTCTCTTATGGCTTGTTCTTCTGGTTTTCTTATAGCACACAGGACTACTAGGCCAGGGGTGGCACTACCTAAAACGAGTTGGGTCCTCCTCCAATTACTAATTAAGAAAAACGCACCTGATGGTGATGGCACTTGCCTTTAATCCTAGCATCCAGAGGCAGAGGCAGAGGCAGGCATATCTCTGAGTTCAAGGCTAGCCTGGTCTACAGAACTAGTTTCATAACATCCAGGGCTATGCAGAGAAACCCTGTCTTGAAAAACAAAACAAAGAAAGAAAGAGGAAAATGCCCTACAGGTCTGTCTATGGTCCAATCTCACGGAGGCATTTTCTTAATTGAGGTTCCCTCCTCTCAGGTGAGTCTAGTGTGGGCCATGCTAACACCAAACTAGCTAGCACACCACCTGACACTGAGAAATCAAAATGACAAAAAATGTGTGCATTTAATAGGAATTCCGAGAAACTCCTAATGTCTGACTGTTTAAAATCTACAAAATGACACAAGGATTTTGGTACAGCTGCCACTGTGACAGAGGGTGATAAGGCTCCAGAATGGTGCTGATGTAAAAGTGGTCGTTGCTGAGAGATGGGGGTGATGGAAGTACTGATGAGGTCAGCCCATGCAGCTTCTGTCTAAAGTGACGCTAGCCTTGTTCTAAGTTTTGCCGTCAGTGTGATTTAGTTGGGGTTTCATGCCTGTAATTGCAGCCCTTGGAGACAGAGGCAGAAGGATCAGAATGCATACCCGCATCTTTGTGAAAGTGGAAGTCTTTGACTGCATCATGAGTTCAAGGCCAGCCTAGTCTACTTGAGACCATGTCTCAAAAATGTCAAAGCTAAAAAAAAAAAAAAAAAAAAAAAAAAAAAAAAAACAAAGAACACTAAGTCAATGCAAATCTTCACTAACAGCCTAATTCTAGCCTGGCCCACCATCAGCTGAACCTTCTCCTCAGTACTACTACCTCTGCCTCTAACTACTGGGATAGTCGTAAGGCTTTGACCAGAACATCTCAGGGTCCCAGAGGTGGCAGTGTATTCTTTAAAAGAGTAGGTAAATATCCAAATTCCTCACTGTGATCTCCCATGTCATACGGTTCCTGCTTGCTGTCTGTTGACTTTTTTTCTACTTTTTGTGTCTTAGTGGAGTAGGAACTCAGAGTGGGACCTTGGTTGTTGGCCCTCACATTCTACTTAATTGTTTTTCCACTGTGTATGTTAGGCCAGCTGGCCCGCAAGCTTCTGGGATCCGCCTGTTTCTTGCCTCCCATCTTCCTGTAGGAGCATTAGCATTATATATACTTATATGCACTAGCATTATATATACTTACATATACTGGCATTATATGTACTCATATATCCCAGCCTTATATATACTTATATGCTTACTTATATGCACTAGCATTATACGTGCTTACATATAATAGCATTATATATACCTATATACCCTACCATTACATATACTTATATACACTAGCATTATATATACTTATATACTCTAGCATTATATGTACTTACATACGCTAGCATTATACATGCGTGCAATCGCGTCTGGCTTTTATGTGGCTTCTGAGAGTTGCGCTCCCACCCTCACGCTTGCATGGCAAGTGCTTTCCTCACTGGGTCATCTTCCCAGCCCCATCTCCCTCTTTTCTTCCAGCTTGAGCCATACCAGCCCGATTCCTATCCCTCAGTTATGCCAAGTTTGCAGCTTTTGGGCACACTTGACATTTGCTCTTCCCTCCACTTGGAATAAACTTCCTGTTTTGCTTTATGGTTGCCTGCGTCTCATGCACCCGTTCAAAGTTCTTTCTAAGAACTCTTCCCTAGCCAGCCTCTGCTGCCTTCACCAACGTTTCTCCACTCGACTCTACTAAAATTCTTAGTGAGCACGCATACATGGGAGCACATATGGGGGCGCAAATGTGTGGGTTCATGCGTGTGCAGGTACACAAGCATATATGTGCACACACATGTGGAGGCCAGACATCAAACTCGAGCGTCATTCCTCAGGGGCTATACGCCTTGATCTGTTTTGAGATCAACAGGGTCTCAATACATAACTCTGGCTGGCATGAAGCTTGCCACATAGACTAGGATGGCCTCACACTCACAGAGGTCTGTCTGCGCTGCCTCCTCAGTGATGGGATTAAAGGTGTACACCACGCCTAGTACCTTCATTTGTTGAAATGGAGCCTGTTTCAGTTGGCTTGAAGCTTGCAGATTGGGCTAGGCTGGCTGGCCACTGGGCCCCAAAGACCTACCTTTCTCTCCCCCCCCCCCCACTGGAATTGTAAGCACCACTGTACTTCACCTTTTCCCAGGGGCACTGGGGATCAGCTCAGGTCCTTGGGCTTGCAAGACAAAAAATTTAATTATGTGTATGGTGTTATCTCTCTCCCTCCCTCTCTCCCTCCCTCCCTCCCTCCCTCCCTCCCTCCCTCCCTCCCTCCCTCCCGCTTTTCCCTTCTCCCTACCTCTCTGTATGTGTGTACATGCATGTGTGTGTTGTGTTGTGTGTGTGTGTGTGTGTACAGATGCCTGTGTACCTTTCTAGGTTTAATAAGCTCTGAACTCTGATTTGTACTAGCTCATCCTGAAATTCATTCCCATGCCAAAACCAAGGATTCATCTTTACCTACACTGAGGGATTTAAACGATGAAAGGAGTTTCTGTAGTTGCTGAGGGCAATGGTGTGGAACTGTGTCTCTTTCCCTGTTTCTTCTGACATGAAGACCAATGATTTGAGTGTCTTTTCCAGAACTACACTTGTGGATGGAGCAGAGCATCCCAGACAACGTGTCCAGGAGGACACTTGCAACAAACATGCTTGGGTTTAAAATGTGGGAACCAACTCTGCCTTCAGACACAGATTCTCAGTGAGGTCAAAAACATATTATTTATCAATATGATGCATAACATGCAAGGGAAAGTATAAGCTAGAAATAGTGTAATGAAAACATTTAAAAGATTTTTTTAAAAATCCCACGATGACAATAAGGAGGTTGTAAGTGACTGGGGACTTATTGGCACTGGTGGAGTTATTGCTTGGCATGCATAGCCTTGGGTTCCATCCCCAACACTGACTAAAACACATATGGTATTATAGACTTGCAATCCCAGCACTTGGGAGGTGGAGGCAGTCAGAAGCCAAACTCAAACTGAAGGCCAGCCTGGGTTACATCCTGTAGTGAAGGAAGAGATATGCCATGTTCATGTACTTGAATTTGGAGACACTCAGTATTCTGAAGCTACTTCTCTTTATTGTAATTTATAAATTCAACACCATCACTGTCAAAACTTCCAGCTGGCTCTTTTTATAGAAACCTATATATAAGCACTGTCTAATGGAAAACAAATAGAAACATTACGCTTGCTTTAAAATGTTTATACTTTATTAATTCAACAGATGACTGTGATACTACATAGTGGAGTTCAAGTGTCAGGAGAGCATTTAGGAGAGACATTTAATCTAACTTGTGGCATTCTTTTAGTTTAAAAAAAAATGTCTTGGGTTATTAGGTCACGGCCCTTATTTTCTAAGAGGTTTCTGAATGTCCTAGTCCAGTGGCATACTATCTCCAGTCTTGGGCTCTGGCTCTGGTTTCTTCTTCCCTGGTTTTCTTCCTCCTGGCGAATGGCTGACATTCTTCTGTTATTTGTATTTTCATTTTTGTCTTTGACTATGTGTCTAGTTGTGAAGTGTTTTCATGCATCCTTCTATGATTAGCTGGGGTCTCAGTGTCAGATAATCATCTATCTTCAAATGTGCTTCTCTGTATTATCTCTATTCTATTAATCTCCGAGACTAAAACTCAACATATAGTGTGTCTTTCTGTCTACTCTATGGCACTTAACAATTTTTTCAAAATATTCTCTTCTTTTGTCTTTTCTTGGTTCTTTCTAAAAGATTTCTTCTCCCTCACTAATTATCCTTTAACTGTTAGCCATTCACTCAGCTCCCAGCTTTGATACTGATGTGTTTGCTCTTGAACTTATATTTAGGTCTTATATCTGTTTTTACCATACCCTGAGAGTCTCTGGGTTTTGGTGTGTGGGCTTATGCACATAAACTCAGAACTTAGTAGGTTGAGATAGGAAAATCATGAGTTCAAGGTCAGCCTGAGCTACACGTAGAGACCCTGTCTGAAAAAGTAGCAAGAGTCTTTGTGTTGCTTCTCGAAATGATTAGGATTGATTTTCAACTTCCAGATGTCGCTGATTTACATTCTGTGACCCAACAGTCCATCATGTAGAGGACTGCTTGGTCCGTTTCTATCAGCTCTCAGATCTGTCATCATCTATGCAGGTCGCCACTTCTGTCTTGTTTCTCCATGTAGTTCATCAGATTTGGGCTTATGTTGTGTTAAAGTATTTTTAGAAAATGTTTAGAGAGTATTACCTTTCTTTAGGTAGGCTTGTATGTATCAACAATTGAGCTCATTCCAATCTACTTTCTAGGCCTGCAGTTTTTCTGGGTCAGTCAAATTACTGGAAGCTAGATTCGTCTGTGCAAGGTCAGAGAGCTCCTACATCACCTATGCTCTGTGATGTAACCCTGCCGGGTTGAGGCCAAAATAGAGAAGGGCTTGCAGGATTGTCACTACCCCCTAACCTTGAGCTCTGATTTTAGTGTCAAAACATCTCACTGACATTATAGGCAAAATGCAATCTCGAAGTCTCTTCTGAATGGACAAATACAGAGCAAAAATAACCTAAAATATTCAGCCTGTGTCTCTGAGCTTCCCCTTTTCATAGGTTAGTCAGTTATAATTCTTCCATGTTCATTAGCCCTTTGCTTATTATGAAATAGTTTCTAAATTATTTCATCTTCGAAGTGATTTGAATACTCTAATTGTAAGATTTCCCAAAGAAGCCCTGTTCTGATGGCTTCTCCTCACAGTCCACAGGGACTCCTTGGATGTCTTCCCATTCCACCAGCAACAACCTGAAGTCCATCCTTTAGCCCATCCTTCACTGGACCACCACAGGAGGTCTGTAATCAGTTTCCCTGTATGGTTGGTTGCTTCCTTGAATTCTGGGTTTCTCAGCCTCGGTATTATAGATACTTGAATAGTTACTTTAGGATTCCTTCCTGTGAATGAGGAGGGAAATTGTTCCGTGTACTGCAGAACATTAGAGTGTCTTACCTCTCACTCCCTCCCTTTTCTCTATGACACACAACAGTGGCTCTCAGGAGAAGGTATCTCCAAATGTTCTTTATGAGACAAAAAAAAAAAGAAAGAAAAAGAAAATCATTCCCTTTAAGAACCTCCGAATACATCTATTACACAAAGATAAAGATGAGTAGGTTAATTCATTTATTAATACATTAGTAAAAATGTCTAAATCCCAGCACCAAAATTTAAAGTTCAATAAAAAATTGAATGGATGAGATTTTAATAGAAAATATTTTCAGTAATGTACTACTTTTTAAGAATACACACACACATATTTACAATTCCATCAACTTGTTTTTTCCTCAAAACTTTTTACTATTGTAGAGCCCTGCACTGTTTCATTACCATGTGGTTTTGCTCTATCCTTACCTGGGCTAATCTTGTGGATCTCAGCTTAATTGCCATTTCTTCAAATAAGTATTTTGTTAAATGAATGGATAGATGAAAGTGTTTGAATTCTAGGTTGGTGTGTCTTAGCTGACGCACCATTTCAAGACACTCTTAACGAAGCAAGACAAGCTGAACCCAATAAAGCCAAATGCCACCAACTGCTTTTATTCTCTATCAAGGCCCCACATCATTTTCTCTTGATTTACTGAACCCCCCCACCCCAAGCAAAGATCCAGACAATGTCCACTGTTCAGCCATTAAGACTTCTTTTGCTCCCCTTTCCTTCTGTAATAGAGCTCTTGATGCTTCACCAGGCTGATGCTTTGTGGCCAAACTACAGTTCCCAAGGAGACCAGAAAGAAAACCAACTTCCTCCCTTTTCTTTCTTAACCATACAAGCTATAATGTTAAAGTACACATCGACACCACACACATCACATTTCTCAGGGTGAATTAAACGTATTTCAGTTCATTTTTTTTTAAAAACAAAACCTAACCAGAATTCAAAAATTTTCTCTTGTGTTTAGACCCAGAAAGTTAAGTGTTAGGATTTCTATTTAGCTTCTCTCCTAAAGTTTCTGTGTCATAATCCTTTATAGTAGAGGTGAATGTAAAGTCTCCAGCTCTCAAGCTGGTAGAATTCTGCTGAGCTCCACCAGCATCCCTGGACTTTTTCTCTAACCTGTTTCCAGACAGTGGCTGAGCAGCCTGCAGTGTGTGTAGGGTAGGGAGTAGCACTTGCTCACTGCATTTTTCCACCACTCCCACTGTGATTGAGAGGATAAAAGAGAGAATGCTAATTTTATCAAAAGAGCACTTGAGCTGACAAGATCGCAGTAGAAAATATTTTGAAAGAGTATACTGTCTTTTGTGCACACGGTTTATCTTCATTATTTTGATCAGACTATGAGAAACAGATGTGAGATGCCTGTTTCCTTCTCTGGGGAGAAATAATAATACTAATGAAATACAGATTATGCTTAAACAGACAATCAAAAAATTAAAATTTATGGCACCAAACGGGTCTTGGCATGTGATGTACTTGAAGTGGCCGAGGCTCATGAGCACCATAGGAGGAATGTCAGGTACCCAGGAAAGAGAGAGGGGATACTTGAATCATATACCCCTGAAATATTAAAAAGAAGCCCAAGGAAAAAGAATTTCCGAAACAAAAAAGTCTAATCCTTCTTTTGTCATTATGAATAATACATGCAACATTAATCAAGACGTAACTGGAGGAACACCTGGCAATTACGGCTCACTCATGACCGAGGAAGTCAGCATCTCCCAAGTGCATAAGGCAAGTACTTTATCTGATTTTTGGGGGGATAAAAAAGCAAAAATATGACCTGGCAGATGTGTGAGTCCCTAGTGCAATGGGGAATGATAGGCAGGGAATGGGAGATCCATCTTCAAGTTTTTTTCAAAATAATGTGATTTTTTCCATTTTAAGTTTAGGGTTAAATTGAGTGAGAGACAGACAGATTCTACGTCTGATTTCAGACACACAGGTCTAGCAACAACTCACACCACACAGACACACCACTATCACCCAAAGGCCATGGCTCACATCGAGATTCACTCTTCATAAGGTGATGTTTATGGGTTTTGAGGAACATATAGTATGTTTGGGTCACTGTACTATCATACAGGGAAGTTTCAAGGCCTCCCAAATTTTGAACCTACCCGTTTACTCTCCCTTCAGTCTCTGAAGTCTGTTCTGTATGAAATTTATATAAGATTCAGCTTTCTTTTCATTAGTATTTCCAGAATATACTGTCCATCATCCATTTACTTTAAAGCTATGTGGTTATTAAAATTAGACTCCTTTTTTTTTGAGACATGATTTCACTGTGTTGCCCCAACTGTCCTGAAATTAACTCTTTAGTTCAGGCTGACTTCCACTTTAGAGATCTGCCTGCCCATGCATTCTGAGTGCTGGGAGTAAAGGCATGCACCACCACCACCTGGCTGAGATCAGAATTTTTATAGATACATAAAGTGGTGTCACATGTTGCTGACGTCTTTGGGTTGTTGATAATTCATAGGATTGTTGGCAGTTAGATTCGTATCCACCTGTTAATGTTTCCTGCATCTTGTCCTTGTGTATGGTTCCTGTTTGGTGCTCTATAGTTTTCTACCTTCTATGGTTTTAACTGAGTACTTTGTATGTCTCTTATCTTGGGTTAGTTACTCTGATAAAATACCAAAGGCAGACTACCTTGTTAAGGAAGGAGTTTATAGAGGTACAATGTCCAAACAGCGCAGTGTACACTTGGCTGAACTGCATACAAGTTATACAATATGATTTAATTTCCCTTCATTCTCAGACTATTGGTTATGTTTTATTAACCGTTTCTAGTGATTCTAGTCTTTTTAGTGGCCTACATTTGTACTATTCTTTTACAAAACTAATTATCACTCAATTAATCCAAGTTCACATTGGAATGAGCGCAGACAGTGCAGGGGCTGTGTAATAGCAAAATGGTCCTGGTTTCTCCTTCTTGTCTCATTGCGCTGTTGCCTTTGGTTTATTTTGCTTATAAGCAAGTGAGCTTGTGTATTATAGTTTTACACGTGTAAACCCATAGACGGAGGCAGGCTTAATGTATCAATTCTCTAAGATGAAGTTCTCAAAGGTTTCCTAATTAACCCTTGGAGACTACGGTGGGGGAAACCTGTAGTCACGCGTTTCCACCACTCGTCTCTTGATGAATTCATCGCTGATTAGATTGTTAGGAGGTGAGGCTCAGGCAGAGAATATAGATCACTGATGTGACTTGGCCTCAGCCCTTCCCCTCTGTCTCTTTCCCTCTGCCTCATGTTTGTGCTGAAGTGCTCTTTGTCGTGGTGTTCTGCCCCAATACACACTGTCCCGGCAGCAACAGGACTGAGTAGCCCTGGAGTAACACCCTGAAATCATGAGTTCACTTGAAATCCTTATTCCCTTAAACTGTTGTCTCAGGTAATTTGTTACAGGTACAAAATGCGGGTTCCTGTGCCCATAGAAGTGCAAGGATCCTCCTCTGCCTTCCTATTGGAGCTCTAATTTTTCAGGTTTGTCCACAGTGAGCCTCCAATACTTGACTCATTACTACTGGCTTAGGTTTACTTCACTAGCCTTGGTTCCATGAAGCCTGCTGCTTCTCTAACTGATAAGATTATGTGTCATATACTTCCATGAGTTAGAGGTTTGTTCTGCAACCTTACTTCTTCGAATTGATAAGACCCAAGAAAACTTGACTTTTCATTATAAGTCTTTAAAGTTTTAGGGTGGTGTAAAGCCTTCTAATCTCTTTACATGCTCAACCAAAAACTATACGTCAGTCATTTACTTTTAGAAGTTCAAGATCATTGTTTGTACTTGGATGGTCTGTACCCATACCGGCAATTAACTTTTAAAAATAATTTCTCAGGTAAAAGTCATACTGAAGACATTTTTTTAGTCTAAAAATAAAAATTATTTCATTTCATTCCAAGGCAATGTACACATTTATAGTTTAGATGACCTTTCTTATCTTATCAAACTCTTGAACAGAGTAGTTCAATGAAAACATTAGCTCTGCTTCTTCACCGGCTCTGAACAGCCCGCACAAGGCAAAGAGCATAACATTTGGAGGCATTTGTCTGGTCAATCAAGGGGAAACTAGATTTCTAAGCTGACAGAGAAGCCGGCCTGGCTTCGTTTTCTGAAGACAGTAATTGCTTACCCAGCACTGTCTTCATCCCAGGTCCAAAGCTGTGCAAACGCCGAAATCGTTTGTGATCCTGCCACTCACCTAAAAGTATTTCAAGGACCAAGAGGTGGAGCATTAGTGCTGTTTTACAGGAAGGAAGATTAAATGTGGCATCTCGAGTGGCTAATTCTACAGTAAGCCATTTTCAGCGCGTCAGGAAACTCAGAGCTCTGAGATGAAGGCTCGCTGTACACAACCTCTCTCATCACCTTGACAAATACAAGCTTGCCCGTGAACAACAAGCTCACAAGAGATGTAACTATGGGAAATCTGCATCTTTCTGCATCTTTCTAGAGAAGCTGCACAACTGGTCCTCTTTACAAATGTGGGTGTTTCGGGCTTGTAAAATAACCTTTTGTGACGATGAGTGAAAGAAAGGGTTGAGGCTTTGCCGTCTGCTAGGTTCTCTAAAGAGGGTTTTTTTTTTTTTTTTTTTTTTTAGCATGGACGCTCCTTCTAAGTATTACGTGGAACAAAAGGACAATAAAGAAAGGAGTGACGTCACTGGGGTAGGAGCACCAGAGAGACTCCCTGAAGATCGCTGGCCAAGAGAATGAAGTTGAAGTGATGGGGTTTTTATTGACATGGGTTCTTTAAAAGTTTACTCCGCAGACATTGCTTATCTCGTTCTCAGTAGACAAGATGTGAACTATCCAGAAGACAGTGAAATGTGTTTCTAATTATTTCATAAGAAAGGAGAGGCGAGAATGATGTGGATCCCAAGTGATGAAACACTGGATCTTTAATACCATGCATTGAAAATGATTTTAAAATAATTTATGGGGAAGGGAAAGGAAAAATTGAATTCAAAGTTAGGAAAAGTATTACACATCTCTCTCTCTCTCTCTCTCTCTCTCTCTCTCTCTCTCTCTCTCTCTCTCTGTGTGTGTTTGTGTGTGTGTGTGTGTGTACCATATGTGTATGAGTGTCAGTGGAAGTCATAAGAGGCCATCAAATTCTTCGAAGCTGGAGTTACAAACAGTTATAAGCTGCCTTGTGTGGGTGCTAGAAACGGAACTCAGGTCCCTGCAATAGCTCATAACTGCTGAGCCATCTCTCCATGGAATTATTAAAATCTTCTTCAACATTCTGAAAATCTCTCTCCTTTTCAAGGGAACTGAATGACTGACTCTCTACTCATTATTTTTGACTCTTCTAAAAAATCATCTTCAGAGATTATATCATTTTCTTTTTGATTTTCAGTTCTTATATGAAACACCAAACTCTAGGATGCTTGACTTGTAAACCCAAGTGGAATAAGACCCCTTCCTTCTTATCTGCACACATCATGTCCATATACCTTTGACACAACTTCCTAAGAAATACTGAAACTCCAAGGGGAAGAAGGGAAACATTTGTGTCAGAGTAAAAACTTAAAGGGGAGACCATGATGAGGGAAGTGTATTTATAAAATGTTTATATGAAAGTTCTAGAAATTAGAGGTAGCTTAGGTCACAGAACATAAAATATTAACTCTCTCCCAAACTCTACAGCCACAGTCTCAACTCTCCAAATTGCAGTGAATCTCAACTCTGAGGACTTTGCTGATTCATTAGTTAATTTATGGTATGGTATGGTATGGTATGGTATGGTATGGTATGGTATGGTATGGTATGGTATGGTGTGTGTGTGGTATGTATGTGTGCATCCATGTTCACAAGTACGAGTGTGGGTACCATGGCATCCTTGTGGGGGTCAAAGCAGAACCAGTCTCAGTTCTCTCCCACTTTCCTGGAGCCTGGTCTCTGTTCTTTGCCACTGTATACACCAGGACAGATGGCCAGAGAACTTCTTGGTGTGCTCCTGTCTCAGACGCCCATCTTGCCACAGGAACACTGAGATCGCAGTGCACGCTACCACACCCAGTTTTATATGGGTTTGGGGGACACGGACTCAGGTTCTCATACTTCAGTGACAAGCACTTTACCCACTAAGTTACCTCCCGAACTCCAACGTCAGGGATTTAGGGTAGAGCTTAGGAAAGTGGCTGATGTCCCAACAACATCACACCGTTGACTGTGAAGCCTTTCAGCTTCCTCTTGCTTCAGAAAGAAACATAAAGTCTTGATCTGCACATGAAGAAAGTTAATGTTGAAAGCTTCGTAGAGAATATGCAACTCTCTCAACAGCTCTGAGCATCACAACTCTTCCAGGTTTTACCCTACAGGATGCTACAGTGTGTGAGTTGCCCATTTCCTTATTTGGTTTTTTTTATAGTATGCATTCTACTTTGTAATAAACACAGTTTTCAAAGTGACTAAACTTTGGCACATGCTTGTGGAAAACACAGAGTATACCAGGGAGTGCCAATTCATGGTGGCTGAAAGTCACTGTTCCATCAGAATCGGTAGATATTTTTAGCCCTGTTATCTACTGTAATTAAATCAATGCATGATTTGAACTGAGCGCAATCTACTATAGATATTAAGTCCATATATTACAAATGGAAGAATTTAAGGGCCCTTTTCAAGACAAGTCATGCCCTAAGATTTGTTCCTTTAGTATTTTAAGTTTTGCAGATTTATGACTTAAGATATCAACCACTAATTTTCAGAACCTTTGCATAAAGGTTTTGTAAACACACTAGCTCTCCTGGCCTTCATTTTGGTTTAAACACTTTAATAAACCCTTTAGGTTTATTTCACACGAGCATTTCTCTGCTTTCCCTAAAATTTCAGGACGATTCAGGAAGTTCCATAAACCTCAGCATAAGAAACTTGAAAGCATTACACACACACACACACACACACACACACACACACACACACACACCTTTTTAAAGCCGAGGAATGTATTTTATGGGCTTTACCCAGGAGAGTTCATTATTGCAAGGCTGTTTGAGGCACCTAAATAATTAACCTGTACCCAATATACTTGTGAAATTATTGCCTTAAGTTCACCTTGGTGACTGTTTGCCATTAAATTAGTAGGATAAATAATTTATGTCAAAATGTGGGCCTGAGAATACCATTAAAACCAATAGGATTTGTTCATTATTTGTAAGAAATTAGATGAAATACACATTCCCCCAAATGCCCACTGTCCTGTGCTGGGAACAGTGTGTTAGTTCCATAGTCGTGTATGAGAGTAGATGAAGAATTGCTGGGCTGATGCAACACATAATTGGTAGATGTGTGATAAAACCTTGTGTTAAATGTGCACAGAAGAAAGAATTAATGCCTCTGTGAAGCTATGAAGGTACTAGACTCAAGCAAACAGAACAAAAATAATTCTTATGCGATAAAACAAAACAGAAGAGTTTTTTTTTTATTTCAGTAATGAACTTTCATTGCCCAAAATTGTTAGAATGTTTTCCCTAAGAAAGAACGTAGGTAAAGGATTGGAATCAAGAAATTATTAAGACAGGCATGGAGGGACACAGCTTTAGTCTCAGTACTTGGGAAGCAGAGGGAGATGAATCTCTGAGTTCCAGGTCTGCCTGGTCTACACTGCAAGTTACAGGCCAGCTAGGACTCCATGTCGAGACCGTCTAATGGAAAAGAAGAAAAGAATATTATTTAAACAAATGCTTAAAGTGATTCTGGGATGGGTAGATACTATGGGTCAACTTTCAAGAAATACTGGTTGGTGGTTTGCTCGTCCTATGGGCAAGATGTCTGACATATGCTCACACGGCTTTGGTGTCTAATTTGCTGCTGTTGTTTAATAAATACTCCTCTATAAAAATCTCTATGCAAGTACTTTATGTCTGGTCCTGCTACGAAGAATAGTCATCAGCACACACAGAGCTTTGACTTATGTTAGAGGGAGTTGTCTTCAATGCCTCTTTCACTTCTCTTAGGACATTCTTTCAACCTGGCTCCTTTCCAACATTTTTTAGTGCAATATATTAGCTTTCCTGTTAGGAACTGTGATTAAAATGATGGCAGAGGAGGTGGCTGAAGTCAAGAGTTGGGCTTCACACCGGAGAGGCATCGGTGTTCACACAGCACATCAGGCAGGAGATGGTGTTAGCTTCCTGGTGTTTGGCTTCCCACACTTCATCAGGGCTGACTTCCTTACCCTGCCTGGCCACTCTCTGAGGATGTTTTCTTGTCATTTAAACCAGGCTTCACCTAGGCTGAGTGATAAAATATGACCAAGCAGGTAATTTGCAGTCTGTTGAGTGTTTTATGAAATATACTAAATGAATATTCCCGGGATTGCCACACCAGGCTGGACAATAACAGTCGAGAAACTGCTGTTTAAAATGACATCATAGGAATGTATGGAGTGAGATGGGAGAAGGTGATTTTCATGGCAAGGGGACCACATGAAGGGAGATGACCCAGGAAGAAAGCTTTGAAAAGATGGAGACAGGCTGGAAAGATGGAGAATGGTAAGACCACAGAGAACAGAGTTTTGAGAAATATGACTAGTCCCTGAGCAGAATTGTAACTGCATATAGCTTCAGAATGTCTCAAAAGGGAAAGGACTTCAAAGTTTGCAGACTTTTTAGAACTTCATGTAGCTGACTTCACTTGTTGTCAACGTCCCTTAGGCCAGCAAACTACTATAAGTAGTTTCAGGTAGGGGCTGAAACAGGCAAATCAGAGCCAAGCTGCTGGAGTCAGGCCTTTCTTATGTGGCGCACATATCCTGTGTGCCATCTTCTCCTGCAGGTGGATACGTGACTGAGACTGATGGCCAATCTGAAGTGAAAGAGGGTTCCTGGGGAGGCTGTATTGCTCTTGTGCAACCATTGGAAAAATGATGAACAATTTAACCCCCCAGAGAGGCGGGCAGTTCTGGAGTCTCACGGGGCTAGAGTGGAGTGCTCAGACCACAGTTGCTTTAGGCAGCTAAGATGGGGGAAATCAGAGTCCTTGCCCTTCCCAGCCTGAACTTTCCTCCTTGGTCTTTAAAGTAAAATTCTACAAGAATCTTTGTAGTAACCACCTATGGTAGGGGGTTGGGAGTGCCCTGCATCTTCGCCACATGTCCTTCCTTCTTCCTTCTGTCAGGCCAGCTTCCTGGTTTGAGCATTGTCTCCTTCACTTCTCTCACTGTTTCTCTCTTATCGGGACTCTTGTCATTCTATTTAGGGCCTCTGGGTGTTTCCAGAGGACTCTCTTCACCACAAGAACCTTAGTAGAATCACACCAGCAAAGTCCTTTGGCCATATAAGGTGACATTCATGGGTTCTGGAAACTACGACTTGGATGTGGTGGCCATTCCTTAGGTCTCCAAAAGAACTCTGGCTGAGTTTTTACTTTGTAATAAGCAGAGAGGTCTTTTTAAAACTTCTTCCATTTTCTTCTTTTTGGAATATTTTGAAGAAACTACCCTGCTGGGGCTGCTTCATTGACTGTGATGGTCCGTGGCTGACAGTAAGTCCCTTCGATACTGCAGACGGCATGGGCTCCGTTCCCAGTAGCGCTGGTGAGCTGATCTAGAGCCATGAAGAGCACTGGTGAGCTGATCTAGAGCCGTGAAGAGCATGCCTTCCAGCTCCCTTCTGGGTGAGATGGACAGCCACCCTTTCACACTACTGTCGGGTAACATTGCTTGCAGCTGAATTCATTCTCACCATCCTTCTGCACAAATAACAAACTTGGTAGTGTGTCATTCTTGGTCAGAGCCATTTATGACTGTGACTTTAATACTTCTACAGAAGCAGAAGCTTTCAGGGACAGAGGAGAGAGGAATTTCCGCCTCATCTTTTTTAGGATAGTGATCTGAGGCTCTATAAGATGACATGAATATTCAAAGTTGGAACAAGTCAATTCTTTGACACTGACAGCTCCTGGCTCTTGCAAATCATATCCCTCTACTTCATGAATACCTGGAACAATCAAAATGATAACTTTGAACTTTTTATTTTAAGTGTGGAAGAGCTGAGGAGATGGGTTCTTTGGTAAAAGGCTCGTCAGATCCCCAGAATCCATCTTAAAAGCTGGATAGGGCATGGCGACACAGACACAATCCCAATGTTGTGGCGGCAGAGACAAGTGTATTTCTGGGGCCCACTAGCCAACCAGACTAGCGAAATCAGTAAGCTCCATGTGTAGTGAGAGAATAGCCAAACATTTTCAGAAGATGGCATCTCATGTTTGACCTGTGCCCTCCACATGCACTCGCATGTAAATGTACTCCCCACATGCACAATCACACATATGCACTAACATGTCCACATTTGTACACCACACATACATATGCATCAGCAAAGAAAGTGTTAAGCTTTCCCTGGAACACAGGTTTTAACTAGGTTTCAAGTTCCAAAATAATATAATTTAACGGGAGAGAGTTCTTGACATTAAGAGGCAAAATTTATATTTAAAAGGCCTGAATCCTGACATGTTAACGGATGTTGGCCACCAACATCCAGAGTAGCTGATGGCTGCTATCATGCGGGACAAAGAAGTCCCTCCTTTGTAACTAAAGGTGTTCCAGGATGCTTGTTGCTCATGGGAAGGGGTAGGCACCTGGCTCTCTCTCCCTTTTTTTTCTTAGGGCAGCTTTATCCAAATAAAACACGGCATGTTTCATCACCCATAATGGAGAGTACCTGTCATTCCTTGATCACCATCATATGGTTGGTGGCCAGTGGATAATGGACGACTGAGTGTCAAGGTGACTAGCTTTCAATGCACACAAAACTAAAAATTATAGACCTGTCATTCCCGAGGCAGGCCACAATTAGCTGTCTATGCAACTTGAAATATCCATTTTGCCAGCTAAGTAATCACTTGACTGGAGTTTTTCATTTTGGAAGCGCTTCTGAGCCTTTTGTGTGCAGGTCTTTTAAAGTGTGGGCCGGAAAGTAAATAAACAGTGCACTTAATCAGATGTATTCTCCTTAGACACACCCCGTAGCAAGCGCACAGGCAAACACTAATGTTGTTACAACACTAACAACAATTCTGCTACTGAAGAACATAAACCTTGCATATTTTGTATGTAGTGGGGAAAGTTCAAGCTGAAAAATATGAGCCATGTCGTAATATCTTAGAGCTGAGGCTAAGAAAGAAGATGGAAATTTTCAAAAGCTAGATACCTTGATTGGGCAAATCAGTAAGAAATAAAAATCAGTACATTTCAATCTTAGAAACAGTCAATGCTTCAAGACTATCTATCTACTACCTATCTACATAGATTTGCTTTCTTTGTATCTCTGTGTTGCAAGTGAATCACTGAGCAAGTGGCCATAGCTGTGTGTGTCCACAATGAAGCCAGGGCAGTAGTTCTCATCGCATCATTGGCTTGAGACAGGGTCTCTCACAGACAGACAGACAGGGTCTCTCACAGATAGACAGGGTCTCTCACAGATAGACAGGGTCTCTCATAGATAGACAGACTCTTTCACAGACAGGGTCTCTCGCAGAGAGACAGGGTCTTTCACAGACAGGGTCTCTCACAGAGCCTCTCACAGTGAACCAAACGCTCACAGTTTTTCATTATTTTGATTTTTTTTCATTTTTGGTTAAACCAAGCATATCCTTGGGATTCACACATCTCTGTACCTCCTCCCCTCCCCAGAATGGGTGGTCTGGAGTTTCAGGCCCTTGCATCCATGTTGGCTTTTTCTGGGGGTGCTGGGAATTCAAACTCAGATCCTCACGCTCACAGATCAAGCATTCTTACCCAGTGAACCATTTTCCCAGCTCCTAGTTTTGATTTTCAATTTCCCATCTGAGTTCTTTCTTTTTCTTTTACCAGTAGAGAAAAATTATGTCAGTGGAGTTTTTATTGGAAAACAGCATTGCAACTTCCATTTTAAGTACAACAGACCAGGATTCTATCATCTCTGCTCAGATTCTAGGCTGTCTGATTGAATACAAACAGGGCTTTCCCATCTCCCTCCCCTGCCTCCGGTCCATATTACTCTCTCTCTCTCTCTCACTTCAATGAGCTATGTCTAAATTTAAATTGCCAAGCCACAGGGATACAAGAGAACTGAACAATCAATACAAATTAAGGGAAAGATCAGAAGTCTGAGCTCAGAAGCGTTTGAATGAAATTCTCCCTATAAGTCTTGGCGTCCTCATGATTTTATTTAACTTTCCATCATGGTTTTGATTACTGGGAGTGCTAGGCAGGGCTACAAAGAATAGGAAAGATCTGCCTGGCACAGCTAAAGAACTGAATTTTTATTGTATTGAAAGAGGTCCTAACCAGGCTGCTGATGGTGAGATATTGACTATTCTATTGTCTTTGAGTGACTGAGTGTCATATTTTACAAGGAATTGATTTCTGAGCCCCAGTCACAGAGTGGTTGGATTTGCAATTAGAGTCACTCTGTTGTGCAACTTGAGTTATGCAAGGATCACGGTGAACAGGAGCAGAGACTGGGTACGGGGCTTCTTTGGAATTTCCCAGGTTTTGGTCCTATATTCAATTTTCTAGGACCAAAAACATTTTGCTTTCTCGTTTCCCTAAGTAAAAAGGTGGGCGCATAACTGAGGCTTCTGGGAGGCTTGGTTGTCTGTTTTATAAGGATCTTGACCAAAAATTGCTTAGTATTTTATGTAACATTTGGAAAAATAGTATGCACCATCACTGATTGTTTAATGGTTGGTGAGTGCGTGTGTCCACATGAAAACACAGTACACAGTGTACATAAAGCTTTTGTTGTGAAATGTCCTTTTAAAAGTATAAACCATGAGGATCAACACGGGCTACATTCTCTATAAGAGAGCACCGTCAAGTCCTCAGAATAAGCAAATGGGGGCTGAATTAATGTAGTCATATGAGTGTTAGTGACTCACTTAGGCAGGGCAAGAGCAGTGCTGTCGTTGAAAGAATGAAGGAAGCCACACAGTATTGGCATCGCTTCTTGCCCTTACGTTGAGGTCACTGTGTTCTGAGCTGCCTAAAGATGTGGCAGCCAAAGGTGTCTCTTCACAAGAGGGGCAGATTGTCTTTGGAAAGTAAAATCCTCCAAGGAATGACTGGGTGGTAGTGGTGCACACCTTTGATCCCAAGCACTTGGGAGGCAAGAGGAGGCAGGCGGATCTCTGTGAGGTTGAGACCAGCCTGGTCTCCAGAGCTAGTTCCAGGACAGCTAGGGCTGTTACATAGATGAACACTGTCTCAAACACACACACACACACACACACACACACACACACACACAAAGTGTTTTTGACTGCTGCTCAAGATATCATTATGTATACTTGTGTCTTTTGCTTTCTTTAATATTTCTAAAGCAGTTCCAAATTTGTCCTTATTTTCAGAGTTCTATATATTTGGGAGTTGAAAATTCTGGCCCAAAGTGACTATTACTTGAAACTTGTTATGGTAACATAAATCAAAGAAATCTATTAAAATCATCATATGTGAGTTAGGTTGAGTTTGACCCTGTCTTTAGAAAGTGTCCCATGTCACATGCTTAAGATTGCACGGTGTATCTAGATTATACAAATGCAAGCTTTGTCAGACTGTTGCAATCCCAGATCAGCTCCTGTCTGAATATAACTTTATTAACTGCAAGTGGCAAGATGTGGAAGGAGCCAAGGGATTTGGCGTGTTTGGTTCTGGTGTCGACAGCGATTGTGACAAGTGTTATCTACGTTTTTATACTGGTCAAGTGTGTTTGGGTCTGACCAGTGGTGTGAGAGTGTGTGATATGATGGGATGGATGGAGCAGAGGCCGAGAAGCTCACCACTGACAGTTCCTGAGAGTCACAGCTGTTAGTATGTTTCCATGGTGACGCCACCTGCATGGTACATACTTCCAATTCTTTGGGTAACCTCATCCTAATTGTGTTTTATAAAAAGCCTAGAAGATCAGCACTCATGCAAACAAAGAAACTTGATGCAACATGGACAGTGTGCCAGTGGTTGCGGTGGAACTAGACTAAAGTTTCTAATTTCCTATGCAGGGTATTTTCCCCTTAGATGACCTGTTATAATCCTAAGGCCCAGAAAAGAAAGCACATTTTCAAGGTGGCATTGGAGCTCTCACAAGTCAAAATAATCATCTCATCTTAACAAATCCATTGCACTCTTGCATCCAGTATAAAAAACATGATTTATTTATACATCAATTAAACTGTCTTTTACATTCATGACTACAACAGAGGAGAATCACAGATGCGAAGGAAATTCTTTATTTAGATATGTCTTTCTTGGTGGGCAGGTGGATAAAGAATAGAAGAGAGATTAAAAAATACAAAATTAACTTTCACGGTAGCTGTTTCCATGGGATTTCACCATGAAGCAGGAAATGACACAGAGAAATGTATCAGTGTAAATATCACAGGAGTGGGCCTTAAACTTGAGAGGGTTGACATCACTTTTAAAAGCACTACTCCATTTGGTTCAAGTACAAAAGTCATAACAAAGTCCTGTCCTTCTGAGAGAAGTAGGCGGGACCAAACTTTCTTAGAAGATTTATATATAAAAAACTGTGTACATAAGTAGTAAACACTTCATTTCTTCTAACTAATTCTAGTTTAATTTGAATCTCTGAGAAAAATCAAACCTGCTTCTGCAAATTTGCTTTCATTGTTCTTACTGAATTTGGGCAGAGGTAAATGAGTCAGAAACAAAATAAATGTAACAAGAAAGATGAGTTTATTTATAGAAACATGTAATGAATAAATTAAACTCTAAATTAGTGCAGACCTAATCATTCAAAACCTTCCTCCAAGGTTCAGCTACTCGGTAACATTTTCTGTCTATCGGAGTTCACTGATATCTTGGTGGTGTTTTTCTGGGGATTAAACCAGATTTATAAAAGGAATAGAGGTTAGTCAATTTTTTTTGTCTTGATGAAAATATGTACATAGATACAAATCATTAGAATTATGCATTACTATAAACAATCTTAAAATGGTATGTACATAAAGATTGGCCATTTAATGAATGTATTAGATCATACGTAGGCTCATAGCTCACACTAAAACTCTCATAAATAATACAGCAACTAAGTCAGGTTGGTATTAAAGCCAGAATTTTGTAATGCATCTTAAACAACCACGTCTCTCAGTCCTGGAGTTAAAAATGACAAAGTCCTGTAGTTCCTCCCCTCCCCCACACACCCTGGGTCCCCACCAGCCCCCCAATACATCTAACTGTTCTGTGGGACCTCGTTTTCTTCTCACAGAAATTATTCTGTCACACACTGTGCCTGTATCTATCATTGCATCTGAATCGCATGTGAATTATACCTTGAAAAGATTTCCCCCGCACTGGAGAAACGAACGCGTGCGCTCCCCTTCTGAATATTTTAGACTTGTGTGAGTTCTCCAATATTTTTGTTTTTGTGCAAGGCCGCAAGCAAGGCGGCTTAGAGCCTCGGCTGCTGACAGCCTCCATTAGCGTTAATGCGGGTCTCTTATCTTCCAGGCTCTCCAGCGCTCCCCCCCACCTCCTTGCTCTTTCTTGTCTGATGGTTCACTGACACCGTTGACAAGGCTGACACCACCAATCAGCTGCGGCTCAGCAAGGTCACTGTTCAGACTTGACTCGTGATTGGCTGCTGCGCTTCAGCGTGTTATTACTGTCTGATTTGATCGGAGGCAGGGGGTGGTCTCCAATCAAACAGAGAAAAGGTCCTAGAGAAGGTAATTAAATCCTGTCAGAGGCAATTATCGGTTCCAGGGCCATGACTCTGGCCCTGAATGCAGATGATCTGAAACTGTATTCTTGCAGAGATTCAAGAGGGCTCCTGGCATGGTTCAGTTAGGCACAAAAGGAGCAGCAGGCTCTCCGCAAACAATCAGCTCTGTATTTGAGCCTTTCTCTTCTTTCTCCCTTTACCCGACGATTTCTGTTTTCGTTGATTTAAAAAAAAATCCTTTTCAGACCACATTCTAATTAATTTAAAGACAGCGTTTTCCTTTCTTGTACATAAATAATGACGTTTTCCTAAAGAACTTCTGCCTCCAAACACAGGCCGGTTCAAACAGGCTTTACCAAGGCAAATCAAAACATCCCGTGGAAGAGCAGCAGGTGATAGTTCAGACCACGGAAAGGAGACTGTCAAATCGCACGATGTGGCGCCTCAGAAGAAGACACGAGTGTGAGAATTTCAGGCTACGACAATCTGGAAGTTTCTTCAAGGAGGTCGTCTACTGGTGGCTACCTTTATTAAGGGGATGTAATGTATTTTCTTTATCTTTAAAATTTATGAGAAGACTTTTCACGTACACTAAAATGATCATAATTTACACAGTGGCTGCTAAGTCGGATTTATATTAAAAGCAAAAATTGGCGATGCGTCTTAAATACCCATGCCATCAGTACTATTTAAAAAATCAAAAAGACGTGTGATTCTTCCTCGTGGCTCCCTGCAAGTCCCATGGGGAAATGGTGAAATAGATTTTAGAATGTAAAGAAAGTGCCACCTCCCGAAAATTCAGGGACTTCCATTTTAAAATGGAGAGCTAGATGATCAAATGAGAAAGGAACGCCGTGTTTTCATCGGGACAGAGAAAGGCTACTGCAAAGGTGCAGGTTTGCTCTCACGTAAACAGAGGGCTTCGCCTACCTCCTGTGCGATTTCTCGTCAGCTGCTATTACACAGGCTTTATGATGTGGGTTGTGCCCGATAACGTAGGACTAGAAGGTGAATGTCTCTTGGATCTGAAGAGTATTTGCTGTTGTCATAGTACAGACGCAGTTTTAGGTTGTTTCTATGTCTTTCTGCGGCTGGCTTTAGCAGACATTATGGAGTAACCACACCTCGTAAACGCCAACATGCCCACTGCACAGCCTATATTTCATCCACTGTGTGTTGTGAGCGTGGGCATTATTTTTACAAGAATAAGATGTCCAAAACACCATTAAAGCAATTTCCAAGTTGCCGTTGATGAAACAGTTTAAACACTAGGGTTTCTCCCCAGGGAACAGTTAACTTTCCTGTAATCTCGGCTGTTCTCGTTGTTTCTAAAACACAATATTCCTTAATATGTGCGACTATTTGTTTTCTGGAAACTAAACAGATGCTCTAAGCAAAGCCGATTTAAAAAAAAAAAAAGTAGTCCAGGCTACTAGTCCATTAATCAGAGTGAGGTATCAGGCTGGGAGAGAAATTGGTAGGGGATGATGTTAATAATAATGGGAAATGTTTGTTCACTGGTGGGCTGGACTATAAAAAGCTTCAAGTCCCGCACTGCACATAGGACTGTGAAAATAATGTTTGATTCATTCTATATTGTGTTTTTGCAACATCAAAAGCTCCATCAACCTCTCTAATAAAGATAAAATAAACCCATACAAATAAACACACTGCTCACCAGCCCATGGCATATTTTAGGTCAGTAGAAGGAAGGTTCACTGCTAATGTTGAAATTTTTGTTGTTTGTTTTCCTCCACAGGAGTGAGAGTCTTTCTGTCTTTTTCTTTCTTTTTGAGCTAGAGTGTTTATTTTTATTTAGCTAGTGATTGTATGTTATTACATGAATGTCATTTTGTGGCGGCTGTTTTAATAGAGACCCTTCAGAAAGAAAGCTTTGTGGAGGAAAGAAAGGGAAGCGATTATAAGTTGAGAAAAGGGGATAAGTGGGAAGGCTTCTTCTAATAATGAAAATCAGAGCTTTAAGGTTAAAAGGTGAGAAACAAACAGCTGGAACATCTGCGACCACGTCACTGAAGGATCCTCCACCCTCCAGACACAACCATCTTTTAGATGCATCTTTAAAGCTGCCTTGCTGGATTGGAAGCCCCTGGAGGGTAGGGCTGTCATCCTGTTCAATCTTGTATGCCCCAAAAAACCAATAAGCAGAAATCAGTATTGATTGGCACACACCCTTTTGGGCACTTACTTGAGCCTCTGTGCTGTGGTTCTTCTCCTCTGAGGAGGAGCGTTCCAGATCGTGACGAATTATATAGCAATGTTTTATCTTTGTTTTTGCTGTTGTTATTGTTTTTAATGGGGAATAATCAACTGTGATCTGACCACTGCTACCCATATCAAGTGTCTAATCTGTACTCTAAAAAAAGAAGAGGATTTCCATGCCCCCACTTCATTTTGTGCTGGTTCAAACCTCAACCACCAGGACTCCCTCAGTAAAAAAAAAAAAAAAAAAAAAAAAAATACCAGAGGTCATTATAATTACAAGGGTGAGCAGAGTGTGTCTTTAAATGATTTGTAAACAGAACTCCTTTGGGGGTATTATGTTACATTCAGTAGCAAAATATATTTTAAATTTTACAACATTTATGCAAAATATAGAAAATAATTCACCTTTATCTCCTTATGTTCGGCTGCTTTGGTCAGGGTTACTGGAACGAGAGGAGAGGATTTTTCTTTTAATTGGCCTTTTCCAGATTTCTGGAGAGATTCTTAACACTACCAACCTCAGGAATACACAGCCCAGAGAAAGCCCACTGGGGTCCATTTTCAGGATGGTGCATATGGGAACAATAATTTATGAGCAGTAATAAGAGTTGGGTATGCAATTCCCTGCCCAACATCAGGAGAAGTGTACCCCACTGATTACTGAGCACACAGAAAATACTAGGCTAAATAAGATAAAAGCCATCTGCACTTCTTGTTTGTAAGTTGGAATTTTTCAAAAGCAATTGAAAAAAAAGGAATGACATGAAAACCTCTGAAGAAATATGTTCGAAGAACCATATATATATTTTAAGAGGTATGGGTGTGGGGGTTGGCAGTGAAAAATCACCTGGGCCTTTCCACACAGGGGATGGAAAAATTAGCTTGCACCGTTGTGTGATGCCGCTGTGAATTTGTCTCCTTGCTTGCTGAATACTTCCTCTCAAGGGAACTGAAAATGTATCAAGTTTTCTTAATTTATTGGCTCTGCACTGAGGTGAACCGTAAGCCAACTTTAAATACTTAATTTTGGTATTCACTGCTCATGAAAAGAGACATCTTTCCTGACAAACCCTGAGGATTTTTGTAATCAACCAAGGATGTGAAATCTAAACCCACTTAAATAGCTTATTTGTGTATATTTATTTAATTCACTGGTGTATGGTAGTGGTGGTGTGCTCACGTGTGTGTGTGCATGTATATGCATGAACACGTTTGTGTGTGAATAGGTGGATGTCTGGTGTCTTCTTCTATCACTGTCCACATTATTATTATTATTATTATCATTATTTTCTTTTTAGATGGTCTCTCCCCAAGCATAGTGTTCAGCAGTTTAACTCTAGTGGCTGACCAGCCAACCCTTGGGATCCCCTTGTCCCCATTTCTCTATCTGTGGGATTACAGATTTGAGTATCTGCACCCAGCTCAGCTTTCCATGTGAGCACTGGTGACCAAATTTAGTTTCCCACCCGTGCAGAGTAAGCGCTCAGCGGACTGAGCTAACTCCCCAGCTCCTTGTTTATTGCTTTGTTTGAGTCCAACTCACAAGTATCCCAGCCTGGCATTGAACTCCCTACATAGCTGAGGATGACCACTGCTAACTCTTGATCCTCCTGACTTCACTTCCCAAGTGCTGAAATCACAAGCATGCACCGCCATGCCCAGCTTGTTCGTTATTGATAAGTGATGATTTCATCCCTGGCTTGAAAGCTTAGGGATATATTCTTTCAGCAGTGGCATAGTGTTGTAGACTTGAGGATGTGACTGAGGAAGTTATCTCTTCTCCCTCTCTCTAGAAACTGGCAATTTTGTTTCCCCTTGGTCCACAAGGATGTGTGGATGTGGTTGGTGTGTGTAGGAATGGTAATGCCAGAATGGACTTGAAGTTGGCTGACCAAGTCAAAGCATGGTAGCGACACAGGAAGAGTTAGCGTTTGACGCCACAAAAATCTGAAGGTTGAGAAATGGAAATGAAGAGAAATTAGAAGAAAAGAACATTAATGTGACAAATGGAAAAGGGGGGCTCTAGACTAGCATTTAGGTGGCCTGGATCTATTTCTACCCTAATGAGCTAGCAGGAATGTTAGGTGTGATCATTTCGCCTCAGACTCGGGCTCATTCCCTTTCCCAACCCGAAGGTTGTCAGATAAAATGTAGGGTCCACAGTAAAACCTGAATGCCAGATAAATAATGAATAACATTTCTATAAAATCACGTGCCAAGTATCACACTGGAGATATATTATTTCAGGATCGTGTGCAATTCAAATTTTACTGGGTATTTTGCATTTTCTTTGTGAAATCAGGCAATTCTGTGTGCCCCACCTTCAGTGACATCTGAAGCTCAGGACTGGAGAGTTCATGTTCTCTAAACATGAGGTGATTGTGTCAGGCTAAAACCTCCCGTGGGTCAAATTTCTGCTAAGAGGTGGCCCTGTTTAGGTGCTGAGGAGTTCCATCTGGACAGGTGAGTGTGTGCTATCCAGGGGCGATTGTCCCCAAGGAGAGGACAAATCCCCCTCCCCCAGCTCCTTCTGCAGGGCTGTCTTTCTTATGCACGACCCAGCACCCCAGCAGCCCCCCCAACCCTGCCCTGCTGTATGTTAGGACCAGTGCTCAACAACAGTTTTAAGCTCCTACACTAAGGCTACCCACCCAGAGTGGTGAGCCTCAAGGTCCCCTGTAAGGGAGCCCGGGCACCCTCAGCCTGGGCTCCAGGGGCTCTTGTGCTCTCCTGGATCCCGCCCTGCCTGCCCCGTCCTTCCTTCTGTCCCCGGATCATTGGGCTACCAGGCGGCCCTGTTTAGGTGCTGAGGAGTTCCATCTGGACGGGTGAGTGTGTGTGCTATCCAGGGGCGATTGTCACAGAAGAGAGCACAAACCCCTCTCCCTCAGCTCCTTCTGCAGGGCTGTCTTTCTTACACATGACCCCCCCCCCCCCAAGTCTGCGTTTTTGGCAAGGTCCTTTGCTCAGGAACAGTTTTCTGCTCCTACACTAAGGCTTCCAACCCACAGCGGTGAGTGCCTGCCTACATGTCAGGCCTCAAGGACCCCTGAAAGGGAGCACGCGCACCTTCAACTTGTAAGGCAGGGTGTCCTGTGTTCTACTCGTCCCTGCTCTGCCCCCCAAGTTCCTCCTTTTTGTCTGCGGGTCATTGGACTACCAGTGGTCCATATTTGGGTGCTGAGGAGTTCCAGCTGGATGGGATGGTCCCTGCTTCTACACTGAAGAGATACACCCAGAGACTCAGTCACAGCAAAGACTGGACCAAGACACCAGGACTCTCCTGGCTCCATTTGAAGGAAGAGATGGGAAGGCACCAATGCAAGACTTCCTCCAACAACCTGAAAGGCAACATGACATCACCAGAATCCAGGGATCCCGAAATAAGAAGAATTGTACACCCTACTCCAGAAGAATTAGAAGAAA
>NW_026067937.1:2826197-3038260 GCF_014885135.2 Alexandromys fortis
CCTAGCCAGTTTGGATGTTCACCTTCCTAGACCAGGATGGAGGGGGGAGGACTTTGGACTTTCCACAGGGCAGGGAATCCTGACTGCTCTTCAGAATGAAGAGGGAGGGGGAGAGGAGTGGGGGGAGGGGGAGAAGAGTGGGAGGAGAGGGAGGGAAAAGGGAGACGGGGATAGAAGTGGGAGGCGGGGAGGAGGTGGAAATTTCAATAAAAAAAATTCCTGCTAAGAAACCTGAGTTTTTTTCCCCTTTATACCTGTCGTCTTTGCAAACCTCTGAAAATACATTTTTTGTACACTAATACCTGAATCCCCTGTTCCTCCACTGCTCTGTTTAATCATTCCTTTTTCTCCCTTCTCTGCATTTTTGATACAGTGCTCCTAGAGATCCGTAGTCCATTATTCATAAAATTTAAGAAATATTTCATCATTATCATTTGCATGTGTGTGTGATGTGTTGTGTGATGTGTGTGTAATGTATTATGTGATGTGTGTGATGTGTTGTGTTATGTGTATGTGTGATGTGTGTGTGTGTGTGTGTGTGGTGTGTGTGATGTGTGTGTAATGTGTTGTGTGATGTGTGTGAGATGTGTGTGATGTGTTGTGTTATGTGTATGTGTGATGTGTGTGTGTGTGGTGTGTGTGATGTGTGTGTAATGTATTATGTGATGTGTGTGATGTGTTGTGTTATGTGTATGTGTGATGTGTGTGTGTGTGTGTGGTGTGTGTGATGTGTGTGGGCACGCACCATAGCACATGTATGAAGATCAGAGGAGGGCTTCCTGACCTCTGTTTTCTCCCTCCAACTTTTCCTGGATTCCAGGGATCAGATTCACCAGACTGGCACATCTTTACCTGATGAAGTGGCTCAATAAAGTCTCTTTATCCTAAGAATTCCCTCCTTCTTCAAAAGAAGGGCTGTTTTCCTTGAAGATGCTGTTTCTGTCGTGGCTGTCTTGAGTGGAGACTAGTCTTTAGGAGTGCCCCAACCAACTCAGATCACAGGACAATAACAAGGATTGTGATTATTTAAGCTGCAAAACTTGGACAAAATTTTTGAGACATGGTTTCCACTTTTCCTCCTTAAATACAGATTCTGTTATTACCCTTAAGAATTTCAGGGGAATTTCATGTGGAAAAGTTACTGATTTTGATGTTTTTCTGTGGGCGTAGTGGTCCCATGGTCCTGAAGTCAGTGCCCTGCCAGCCACTAGGGTGGCCTGGAGGGCCTTCTGGTCCTGCAGCACAGGCTCTTCCTCAGCCAAGTTTAAACTAAATCATTCTACTTACCAACAAAGACCCGGAAGTCAGATGTGGGGATGAGAACCTGCTTGATCAGAGAAGCTTAGAAGCAACCAGCTGACCTTGCTTTTTTCCCCAGAGACAAGTGTCTCTCCCAAAAACCAAAAGGGAGCACCAAACTCAGGTCCCCCACAACTTCCCTTCCTGTTCATTTGCTGTGTCCACATGGCTGGCTTCTCTCTGAGCAATTCTGGTCAGTTAAACCCTAGCTCTGTCCCCTGACTCAAGTCTCGGAGTGTCACAGTGTGATCAAAATCCCCGCACTGTGATGGCCTTTCCGTAGCTGAGTTTTTATTCATCTTTGAAGAAGTTTTTCTTCACTGAAAAACAAAGACATAGCAAATATTAATGGTTATGGTCTGAAAAAGGAGATTGGAAGGAATATAAAGAACACACAAATGATATAAAGAACCAAGTATTGGGCTTGTGACCTAAGAAGATAAAAATCTTTTTTTGATTGGCAGCCAAAGTTAAAACAAACAAGTGGGAAACTTGACTGAAAGTCGGCAATCAAATTGAGACAATTTAATCAAATTTTCCATTCAAAACAATTCCTTTCCCCAAATCCATCAGGAGCCACCTTTTCCCACACGACTACTTGAAAGATAAAAACTAGGTTACAGGAGACAGGGGCTCAAACAGATTATAACAGAAGAGCATCTATAGTTACAGAGCCCCAATGGGTCTGGCGTACATGAAAGACAAGTTCAAACGAGACACAAGATAATGGACAGGGAGTGAAGGTGCTTTAAGAGTTTGGTGAACCTGGTGGTGAACAGGCGGGCATGGATGGGTGTGGGATGCTGAAGGCCAGTGGCGCAGGCATTGATGGGTGTGGGCACTGAAGGCCAGGGGCACAGCTGAAATCCTTCAGACTCCTGAATCAGTCAACTATCTGCATCTTGCAGCACTCTTGTAGATCTATGAGCTGGAAGACAGATGGGACAGCAAATTCTTGCCTTGCAGGTCTTCATGTTCCTTTTCCACGGCCAGCCCAGACTCCGACAATCTACTACAACACAGCACTCTGTTGAGCACGGCTGCCTTTTTAGTCTTTTCGGTCCAGCCATCCAGGCAACTCAATCAATACATTGTAACTGACATCTCAGATATTTGCCCTCTTCTATCTATTATTTAGAATTTTAAACACAGAAAACCAAAAAGACATTTAAATGTAATTTTATCAATGAAGGGGAACATTGATTTTGGACATGTCTAATCACTCTTACCTGATACACAGACTCCAAGGAATCAGCATTTGACTATGTGAGCTTCTTCTCCTATTCCACATATGTCATGTTATAAACCCACTCTGAAGGAACAATTATGGGTCATTTTTTTAATAGTTCATAAAACTTTATTAAATCAAAACTCAAATTTCCTTAAAATATGAGCCCAACCCCTTTCTCTTTCTTGTTCTGACAAATGTGGCCCTTCACAAGTGACCCGTCATGTCAGAAATTGTAGAGCAGGAGTTAACACCCCACTCTATAAAGACAACTCGTTACTATATCTTGAATAAGCAGTCTCCTCCCACCTACCAAATACACGAGAAGGAAAGGAAGCCATGTTTTCAATTTTATTTTCAAGTAATTATATGAAAAAAAATCTGCCTTCGTAAGCCAATAAATTGTACGCTTTAAAAATAGTTTTCTCTCTCTATAATTCATCCATGTTCCATATATGTTCTTCTTTGTTTTTTTGTTGCTGTGGTAAATGCTATGACCAAAGCAACTCTGGGAAGGAAGCATTTGTTGGAGCTTGCAGTTTCTTCCTGAGTGCTGGATTTGAGGGCGTGTGCCACCACCGCCCATCCGAGTTGCAGGTTCATCATCAGGAGAAGCCAAGGCAGAAACTAAAGGCAGACCCTGAAGTAAGGAGCACTGCTAACTGGTTTGCTTCAGACTCATGGTCAGCTAGCTTTTTTACTAGCCCAGACCCTCCCACATCAATTATTAATCAAAAAAGTTTCCCAACCATGACCACAGGCCGGTATGATGGAGGCAGTTCTTCAGCTGAGGTTCCTTCTTCCCAGGTGACTGTAGGCTTGTGTTAGTTTAAGAGTTGAAGCTAAGTATGACATTGTAGAAAAGATACAAAAATCATTTCTGCTTCTTCTGCAAAGTTGACAGTTTATCTTATATTTTAAAACGTTTTTAAAAAATTTTAAGCATGAGTACTGGCTTCACATCATTCTCAGCCTTCCCTTTCCCCTCCAGTTCCTCAAGTGTCTCCCTGTCTCCTCTGTCTGACCTATGGCCACTTCTCCCACAATCATGACTGTTCACACACACACACACACACACACACACACACACACACACACCACTTTGACCCTAGACTGCTCAGCTTCCAGAATTGCGAGAATTCATTCTTGTTTATAAGCCACCCAATTAAAGCCGGTTTGTTACAGCAGCACAAAGAGGCTAAGACAGACCCCTTTAAACAATCCCAGCAAGAATTACTCCTTGCCTATGCCTACAACTTTCCCAGTGCTATTTCAGGTCTTTCCCACACGTTATCTTTCCGAAGTTTCATAAGACTCCTTCCAGGTTGCAAGGAGCAACTGTTCTTATACTGGGTGAAGAACAGAAATAGAAGGGTAACTATTGGCCAACATAAGGGTAACCACAGGACCGACAGTCTAGTTAATGGCAGAGGCAGGGGTGGAGGCTGACTCTCCTATGTCCTAGTCAAAGCTCTTTCTTGGACACAATACAACCTTCCAAATATATATAAAAAGAAGTCTTTCTTAAAAACACCATATGTACAGCATTTAACATAGAAGAAATGAACTCAAATAGAATTTGCCACTCTGTCAGGCTCAACACACATTATTTTGATGTGATTCCAAGATCTAATGAGGCTAGGCATTAAATTTCATCATTACAGTGAAAATCAGCATTGAAGCAATCACAGTGGACAAATTAGCTCATCATGGAGAGATGATAACTAGAATGTCCAGCAACTGTGAGTGCTTTGCTCAATAATGCTGTACAGTTGCAACTGTCTAACGCTATTTAGTGTCCAGTAAGACCTGGACCTCAATGACAGAATAAAACAACCTCTGGGATGCCTTCTTAATCATGACAAATAAAATAGCATGACAATGTTCATATTTGTGAATATATGTGTGTGCTCACATGTATAAATGTATGCATGAAGATTCTCATGCATGCATGTGTACATGCGTGTGTGTGTGTGTGTATGTTTGTATATGTGTGTATGTATAGAGGTCTGATGCCAACCTCCTGTGTAGTTCTTCAAGGGCTATCTACCACACCTTTCTGGATGGGTGATCTCTCGTTGGCCTGGAGTTTTCAAAGAGATTGGAATGGCTGGCCAATCCAGGAGTCTGTCTCTGTAGCCTTGGGATTATAAGGACTGAACCACTGTGGCGGTCTGTCCTTCCTTTGTGGGTCTTCATGTTTGTATAACAAACACTTTGCTGACTTAGTCATATCCCCAGCCCAAGCTGCCGTGTTTTTAAAAAAATGTGAAATAAAAAATACCACAAATTAAAATGTTATATCACCACCATCTGAACAAAATGCAAAAGTTTTTCTAAATAGCAGGTTCAGCTGCTGCATTCGGGAATGTCATCCTTACACAGGTGCCTGATGACTCCACTTTGGCTTTATCCATGAAAACCCTGGTGAGGAAAAGAAGTTAATGGCTCATGCAACAAGCATCTTAAACTGTCTTAAAAATAAAAAGTCCTGTGAAATTCCAATACACAAACTAGAGATGGGTGGAAGAACCAGTTACAGCAGGGGTAAGAAGAGGCGTGCCCCATCAACTCAAGATTCCTGTACACCCTTCATTAGCCTGTCATTGAGCTCCTTCTCTTCTCTGATCAGTGAAGTACACAGGAAATAATGGCCCTGCTCTCAGGAAGCTTCCAGTCTGTCTGGAAGAGTCACCAGCTAAATTGTCATGACTTCTGGCCTGAATGCAAGGAGCATGCACTAAGAGAAGACTGTATACAGAGGGGCGTGGTCTAGTAAAGGCTGTCTACTGAGGGGCGTGGTTTAGTGAAGACTGCATAATGGGGGCGTGGTTTAGTGAAGGCTGTATACTGAGGGGCTTGGTCTAGTGAAGAGGTCTTGGGAGCTCTCTCTAAGGAAGAGTGCCTGAACTGGGTCTGAAAGATGAATAATGTTCAGTAGTGGAAAGAGGAATTAGAAATTGCTAGGCGGTAGGAAGAGAATGTGCAAAGACAAGACATGCTAAGAGGTGTAAAAGGGACTGAAAGATTCAAAATGGGGGCCTGCATGGGTGACAAGAAAGAAAACTATGATGGCAATGGGGTGAGAGAGATGTGGAAGTCCAGATGGCTGGGTTTGTGAGGGGGTAGGATCAATGGGATGCCACAGGTAAGAAGCATGGCTTCTTTTCCTATTGAGAAGCCTTCTCTGCTCTGGGGGTAGAGAACTGGGGCACAGGCTGGGCCACTGTGGATACCACGAGACAAGCCAGATCCAGGTAGAAAAGGATTAAGGAATTGTGGAGGACAAGGTGGGTCAGAGTTATTTAGAAAGTGAAATTTGCAGGATGGGGAAATCACAGAGGAGTTGTGGCAGAATGAATGGCCAAGTGCGGGTTTCCGGCTGGTGTAGGAGGCAATGCCTCTGATGAGCGGGCATGCTCTGAAACATGCTGTGGGGCACATGCATGCTTGCTGATTTGTGCATTTTACGGAACTTCTTTTATACTACAAATGAAGACTTGAGAAGTTGTGACAATCACTGGTTCATAAAACCTAAATTGCTTATCTCCATCTTTGAAGAAAATGCTTTCTTTACATGGTCTTAGAGAAAGCTCACACTTACTATGTTCAAATGAATACAATTTGTGTGTCCCAAAGGCTCACGTGTTGGAAGTTTGATCTCCTGTGTGACAGTGCTAATATTGAGTGGGACTTGACTAGCTGAGACCTTGGGGAGATTATACCTGATTACTTCATCTCTGGTCCCCCACTTTCCAATGGAATCTCTCTTTCACTCACTGACTCCCACCAGGATGTCACCTGCTGCAAAATACTGCAGTTGTCAGGTGGGGTGGGGACACATTAGAGCTACCCCTGTTCCTTTGGGACTTTCAGTCTCCAAAATTCCAAGTCAAATAAACCTGTAATCTTCAAAACAACATATCCAACCTCAGGTATTTCATAATGGCAACAGAAAACACATGCACAAGGGGCGGGGAGGTGTGTATGAACCCTAGAAAAATGTGAGATTGGGAGAAAGGCAATAAGAGATTTAGTATGCATGCATTTCAAGTGCTTTGAGAAAGTGAAGAAATAAGGTCAAATAAGAAGCTCCATCCTTGGCAATACTCTACCCTTTGTAGGTGGTGAGGAGCCACCATCCCATTAGTATAAGTATGGAAGGTATCAGACTTACGATGGAAAAAACAATGCAGTACAGAAAAATATTGCAATAAAGATTGTAGAAAATGCTACTCAACAGACCTCACCGTGGGTCTGGCTGATGGAACTTACTGAAGGAGAGCTCTCAAATGTGGTTATTATAGCCACAGATCCCAGCAGTAACGTAAGTGTGGAAACTGCCGGTGATAAGGTATAAAGAAAGTAATGAACATGAATGAGACCACCCAGAGGAAGCCAGTGTAAGTAAAAGATGCTTAGCATAAGTCTGAAGCCCTTCCATCTTTTAAGGCCCGGGCTGACCAGGGATCAGAAAAAGTATGAGGTTCGACAATGTGGCAATACCGAAGCCAAACATACTAATTTCCATATCCAAATGGTGTGTGTGTGTGTGTGTTTCCTCTCAGACTGGGGTAAGAAAAGGCAGCATATGCTATGACTGAATGACTTTGAATAAGTTCACTTCCGGGGGCCAGAAATCTCAATAAAGATGTGAATGTGTTGTTTCCTCTTCAGGAGCTCACAGATCCAGGTTCTGTCTGCTTCTGAGCATACAGTGTGGCAGCAATCCTTGGCATGCTTCTGCTGGTGGAGTCCAGAATCGCTCTCTCACTCCCTCTCTAGTAACACAACATGTCCTTGCAATTCTCTGTCCCCGTGTCTTTATTCTTCATTGGATTAAAGGCCCACCCTACTCTGGTAATGACTCTATTACCAAATAAGATCACATTGTGAGGGTTCTGGAAGGACATGAACCTGGAGAGGACACCATCCATCCAACACCCCGGGGGAAACAATGACATCCGAAAAGGTGTGGCTGAGAGATCCAACCTGTCGAGATTCACTGGGAAGCAGAGATCTATAGAGAGCCGAAGTCATTCACGCTGGCCTCAAACCGTGCTGGCTCCCTTTGCCAGGCATCTGGAAGCCTTGATGGTTATGCTATAGCGTGCATCTACTTTTGAGAGCTGGCTCAGAGCACAGGGGTCCAGGCTCTGGAGTGATGTGAGAGTAACGATGCCACCTTTGGAATTTCTCATTTTGATCTCTGCAACCACTTGATTGCCCTTGGAGATCTCTCCTTAAGTAATATCCAAGCCCACTCCTATCTGGAGTGCACGGGGGCTAATGGGATCACTGGCTAAGGTGAAATGGTTGCAGATGGCAATGTGAAGACTAATTTATTTCAGAGGCTTTTAGGAATTCATGTGCTTTTAATGATAGCTTACTAGAACCACGGATCCCTCATTTCCATTCGTTCAGGGGAGAGACTATTGCCCATTATTAACAACAGAGGAAGGCAAAGTGGGCAGCTAATTGACCCAGCTATGCTGACACCATTGTGGTGGGTTATGAAAGCTGAAGCGCTCTACTATGCTCCCAGGACCTTTGTCTGCTTTTCTTTCTCTTTTTTTTTATTTCGACTTCTTTAACCTCTCTGTAAGCCATGTTCAGCTACGTGCCCCCCCCCCCCTTAAGTCAAGCCTCCATCTACCGGGCCTGCGCTAAGGTCTGCTAGGTGGTGTTTTCTACGGTTGTTGTTGGTGTCTACACCTAGACCAGTGGTCGTTCTTCCACCACACAGAAGGGGTAGAAATGGGTGGGTTACATGCTGTTACTCACTCTGCTCTGATCGTTACCACTGGATGAAGATGACCTGCTGACTGCCACCTTGTAGGAAAAAAAGAGAAAATCTGGGAAGATGGGAATGGGAAAATGTGTTTCCATTTGCTCTTGATGTAAAGGGAAGGAGTGGAGAGAAGTCTTCAAGAGCCAGAAATCATTAATTTCAGGAAGACAATGTTATTCATTTCACATGTCTATAAATTTACTACACTCCAGTGTCTCCCAATCAGCACCCAGCAAGGCTGGCTCCTCCTGGACTGGCTCTGCCTCTGCCCACCATCGATTGAACCCAAACTCGATCTTCCCATCTGAATTTATGTCCTGCCTTTGATTAGTTGCAGGGTCATGCACAGTTTTTACAGATCTTAAGGCTTGGATTTTTTTTAGTGAAGGGTTTTTCACCGGGGCAGCACTTCAAGCTGTCAGAGGCCCGGGTTCACCTATGCTCTGTTCTGCCTCATATTCCACCATGCCAGCAAGGAAAGCCCCAGAGTTTTGGGCGCTGAGATAACAGTCTGGGTCTGAGAGTCACTGGCAACCTTTGTGGTTTAGGAAATGGCACGTAATCACTCATGAAGTGAAAAGCGTGGCTTTGAAGATAGGCTATCTTAGATGGAAGGTCAGGTTCTTAATAGTCTATCTTTTGGAAAAAAACAACTAAACTTATTTTTAAAACAGCACAACAATGTTTGTATATAAACAAATAAAAACATAGTATGGGGTGGACATATAGAAAGTGATTGTCCTTGTCCCAAGGTAAATCTGAGAACTACATAGCACTATATAGGGAGCAAAGAGAACTTGAATGTTTTTTTTCAGTAATGACCTTGGTCTTTAATTTGCTTATTTATTTCTTTTTTAAATCTGAAGTTATCAGGACAAAATGTTGGCCTTGTAAAAGTTCTGGTAGCAGGTTCATAATACTGTATCTTTTTCTATATTTTTGTATCCACTAATATATTAACATTTTTATTTTTTACGACTTAATTATTCACAATTGCCTTCTATTTTTCTATTGGGCTGTCTTTTCCATGTTACTGTGAAACTTTTTTACATAGTCTGATTAGGATCAGACTCTGTGGGGGGGGGCAATGTGTGCTCACATGGATGTGAAGGTCAGAAAACAACTTCAGATGTGATTCTCAGGAATGCCACTTACCTCCTTTGAGACATGATCTTGTATTGGCCTGGAGCTCACCAATTAGGATAGATTGGCTATCCAGCAAGTTCCAGTGCCTTTCTTGTTACTTTGTCCCAGCAGCGAGATTGTAATTGTAAGTGTACCTCATGGCCTGTGACATCTTCACATGGGTTCTAGAGTCCCAGTTCAAGTCCTGGCACTTGCAAGGCAAGCCCTTTACCAAATGAGCCATTCCCCAGCCCCACTTGAAGATGTTAAGTCGACATTTACTATAGACTTTTGTTAGATATTCTTTTTAGCATTTCCCAAAAGTCTCATTTTATTTATACAAACACATTTTAAAAACATAGTCAATAAGTGGGGAAAAGCAATTTGCTTCTTGCAACAGCTCTTATGAGAATGATTCAAATTCCCAGCATGGGCTCCATTGGCTTCATGAGGTTCTTCAAGGTCCAGGGTAAGCCCTCTACTTTTCCTTGGGCTATTGTTTGTGCTGTAGGAATAGAGAGGGAGGGCTGGGAGGAGGCATGCCCAAAGTCACAGGGGCCAGACCTGGAGTGCCATACACAGATAGATATGCATAAGCAAAAGGGGGGGGGTGAAAACTTTCAGTGTTCAAAAGAGGTATCTTATGTGTTTAAAAACATCTGTTTGTACATCTTTCAATTATTGGTTATTTAGTTTTGTTTATTATACACAGAATGCAAGGCAATTTTGAAACTGAAAGTACGAGAACTGGTTTTTCCACCAAGCAAGCAATTCTTGGTGGATACTTGTTGGGTCCTCTTTAATCCATTCAGTTCTGATGCTATCCAACCAGGAGATACTTCAGTCATCTGCGCTCTGAGACCCCTGCTCTGAGGCTGGGCCCTACCAGGCTGGAACCCGTGTTTCTGACCAACTTCCTACAAATCACCTTTCCACAATCCCCCCACCCCCGGCTTGATTAATTTACTAGCATCTCACAGAAGTCAAGAAAATATTTTTTTTCTATTTTTTTTTTACCAATTTTATTTTTTCCTTTTTTTCACTTTTTTAATTTTCTTAAAAAGAAAATAAACTATCTTTTTTTAATTTTACATACCAATCCCAGTTCCCACACCCTCCCCTCCTCCCATTTCCTCCACCCCCCCTCCTCCCATTTCTTCCACCCTCCCCTCACCCCATCCCCCATCCACTTCTCAGAGAGGGTACTACACATTGCTTTGGGGAAGGTACAAGACCCCCCCTTCAAGAAAATATTTTACTTACACTTTTTAACTACCATAATATATATGGTAAAGAACATAGATCAATAAATAAACTGATGAAAAGCTACATGGGCCAAGTCCTAGAAACTCCTTGAGTTCAGGAAATTATGATTCCATGGAGTTGGGGTACCCAGTCCTCCCAATGTGTGGATTTGACCAACAACCTGGAAGCTATGAATGCTATGCAGTGGTTAAGGATTCTTACAGGGGATCCATCACATCATGATCCAAAGTCTGTTTCCAACGGACACCTTTTTCTAGTGAAAGGGGTACAGGAAGCGAGCAAAAGCCAAGCTTAACACCATGACTTGCTCCTTTTGGTGATTAAACCATACTCTGTAGCCCACTCAGGGTCACTGCATTAGGACAAAAGATGGTCATATCATGCGGGAAATTTGAAGAGATCAAGTTCTGTGCCAGAGGCTCCCACCATGCAAGAAATTGCAAAGGCCTTAGGAACTCTGCCCTGGGGAATAGGGGAATCAAGACTAAATTATCAGAAAAAAAATAAATAACAACAAAAAAAACCCCACCTTTCCTGGCAGCTCCCTCTATAAGGGTGTTAGAAACCCTGTCTCAAGATCCAGGGCAGAAACTTTCCTAAAGATGATGTCATGCAGAAAAGTTAAAGGGTTTTATTAACTCTATACCAAGAGCTCTGTTCATAGAGGCCTGTGTGTGTGTGTGTGTGTGCAAACCATTTATATGTGTATGTTTGTATGTATATTTCTTGTTATTATACAGTGTTTTTGATCATTTCTATTTTTCTACTATATTACTTATTTTTGTTGAAACCCTTGACATGCTATTAATGAAAAAAAGTGACATCTAACTGAAATCTAGGTTTAATAATGATACAGTATAGTCAGTATAGTCAGGCAAGATTCTTATGTAGAGAAAACTGAGTGACAGATCCATGAAAATAGCAACCCTGTAACATTTTCTAAAGCTAAAGTTATTCCAATAGTGCACGCACGTTACACACTTCATATATATATGCATATATATACATATATACACAAACAATATTATACATTTATGGGAAGCTTTCATGATCATTACTTCAATTTATTTTTGCTTTTCTTTTCTTTTTCTCCGGTCTGTTCCTCTAACACTGGTCTTCCCTTCTTCCTAAATGCTGTGAATTTAAGTTAGCTTTCAAGTTGCTGGGTTGAATGGCCATGCAGTTCTTCTGTGAGACTGTTATTTTGGCCGTTTGAGCTTTGTCAAGTTGTTTGGTGTTTCCTAGTGTGTTACTTCCTCTTTTTAGACGAAGAATGAGAACGTTTATGGAGAGTGCACTTGTAAAGCCCCTGGCATAGGTAAATAGGATTGTAGCATCCACCATCATTCTTGGCAGCAGCATCTCCAGGAGCAGAATCCATGGCAAAGTATTTTATATACCTACCATGGTTTTGATAGGGTTAATGTTTGTTAATATTAGTCTTATACTGGACAGAAACATTTTCCATATTTTCACAATTATAATGTGAAATATAATGCCATAAAATCCTATAGGATTACAGTATAAGCTGATGGTGAACTTCAGCAAGAAATAGAAATGAGCACATAGGAAAAACACAGATTTCAGGATCATATTTGTATGTTCTGAGCCCTAGGAAGTCGTATTTTATAGACTGGGGCAGCTGAGTTCCTTGCTCCTCCTAGGGCCAAGTGGCAGATTCAATGGGATGCTGAAGATGAGAAGCGGGATGTCTCTGTCTGTTGACTGAGGCCAAAGTTATTTATTTATTTATTTATTTATTTATTTATTTATTTATTTATTTATTTAAGATTTCTGCCTCCTCCCCGCCACCGCCTCCCATTTCCCCCCCTCCCCCAATCAAGTCCCTCTCCCTCGTCAGCCCGAAGAGCAATCAGGGTTCCCTGCCCTGTGGGAAGTCCAAGGACCACCCACCTCCATCCAGGTCTAGTAAGGTGAGCATCCAAACAGTCTAGGGCTCCCACAAAGCCAGTATGTGCAGTAGGATAAAAAACCCATTGCCATTGTTCTTGAGCCATTGCTGGTGGGAATGCAAACTTGTGCAACCACTTTGGAAAGCAGTGTGGCAGTTTCTCAGGAAATTCGGGATCAACCTACCCCTGGACCCAGCAATACCACTCTTGGGAATATACCCAAGAGATGCCCTATCATACAACAAAAGTATATGCTCAACTATGTTCATAGCAGCATTGTTTGTAATAGCCAGAACCTGGAAACAACCTAGATGCCCTTCAATGGAAGAATGGATGAAGAAAGTATGGAATATATACATATTAGAGTACTACTCAGTAGTAAAAAACAATGGCTTCTTGAATTTTGCATGCAAATGGACAGAAATAGAAAACACTATCCTGAGTGAGGTAAGCCAGACCCAAAAAGAGGAATATGGGATGTACTCACTTATATGTGGTTTCTAGCCATAAATAAAGGACATTGCGCCTATAATTCGTGATCTTAAAGAAGCTAAATAAGAAGGTGAACCCAAAGAAAAACATATAGGCATCCCCTGAATATTAACCTTCATCAGGTGATGAAAGGAGACAGAGACAGAGACCCACATTGGAGCACCGGACTGAAATCTCAAGGTCCAAATCAGGAACAGAAGGAGAGAGAGCACAAGCAAGGAACTCAGGACCGCGAGGGGTGCACCCACACACTGAGACAATGGGGATGTTCTATCGGGAACTCACCAAGGCCAGCTGGCCTGGGTCTGAAAAAGCCCGGGTTAAAACCGGACTCGCTGAACATAGGGGACAATGAGGACTGATGAGAAGCCAAGGACCATGGCAAAGTTCTTTTTACATACTTCCTTCTACACTCAGTTCTATAGAATCTCCATGTTCTGGTAATGAATTCCTCCCATGTAAATACTCCCTGAATTAAAATTTCTAAAATAACATGAATTAACTCTGACACCAATTTAATCACCAAGGAATTTGTTTTGACCAGTTATAATTTAATTTATCATTGTAGATGGATTTTGAACAATGACTTTAAAAATGGTACCCAAGGTTCAGAGGAAGTTATTCTAATATGCTCTTCTTCAATAACATATGCTGATTAATGGAAGCATCAAAATGGTTCCCATTACTCACTTAAGATAAATTTCCTGTAAAAAAAAAGGGGGGGACATGCTTAGAGTGTATTACTAGGACTATGACATGTTGGGGCTGGAGACTCAGCAGTTAATAGAGCCTACTACTTTTGCCAGTGACCCAGGTTCAGGTCCCAGCATCCACACTGGGCAGCTCCCCTGTAGCTCTACTTCTAGGGGATCTTATCCCCTCATCTATCCTGTAGGCACATGTAAGCATAGGGTATATATACACACACTCAAACATACACACATTAAATAAACAAATGAACAAATAATTTTTTAAAACAAGAAAAGATTTCTAGAAGAGCAATCAACATTTAGAAACTTTACAGTATGCTAGGTTCCCTTCTAAGGGATTTTAATGTTTTAGTTTTTAAAATACACGAAGAGGCAGTTACTACTGTAATTCATTGCAAGGTAGAGAAGTTAACTTTTTTAAGACCACATGATGCATAAATGGACATGGTAAGATTTCCCTCCAAGCAAGAACCTCTCTGCTAGCTCTTGGGACCAATGTTGACATGATGGCGACAGTATGGAGTGATTTTACTGTGGCTTCAACACTTGAATGTGCTTGCTACTCTCACAACAAGAAATCAATGACATCCTATCACTGACTCAACGTGAGTATTTAACATACACTTCAGGGTTTGGGGCAACCTAAAAGTACGTGCAATACTCCAGGGCTAGTAATAGTAAAAAAATCGTACCCCCACCATGAGGACATGAAATGGGTCCTGGAATTTCAATAGTTACTAGGCAGAGTTTTCGCTCCAGGAAGGCTGCTAAGCAGATGCTGCCAAACAAAACTACTATAACTATGCGATGTGAGAGCCAGGGGAAGAAATACTACCTGCTCATTTCCTCTGCATTTACTCCTCTTCTGGTGATTTCTTAGTCAATTCATGTAGCTACAACAAAATCTCTGGAGCTGGGGTACTGTATAATGAAAAGAAGTATCTTTCGATCCCAGTTATGAAGGTTTAGGAGCACGGCATTGGCTCTGGTCAGCTAATTGACGGTAGCATGACAAATTGTATCCAAATGGGAACGGCACAAGTGGAAGGGAACACAAGGCAAGGAAGGAGAGCTCTGCGTGGGGAGCTTAGCTTCTGGCTAGCAACTCGCTCTTGTAGAACATTCTAGAGGGAATGCATTCCTCAGAGAGGAGCATCCATTCCTATTAGAAACCTAACCTCGTTCCAAAGGCTCTACCTCTTAAAGGTCCTGTTACTTCTTTAAAAATTTATTTTATTTTATTTTAGTGTGTGTGTGTGTGTCTGTGTGTGTGTCTGTGTGTATGTGCACGCACACACACACATGTAATGAGGAGGAGCGGGCCACTTCCCGCCACCCGGCTAGCTTATGCCCCGAAATAATTACATGGAAACTGTATTCTTTTAAACACTGCCTGGCTCATTAGTTATAACCTCTTATTGGCTAGCTCTTACATATTGATCTAACCCATTTCTAATATTCGTGTAGCTGCTTACCAGGAAAGATTCTTAACCTGTGTCTGCCTTGGAGAGGAGAATCATGGCGACTGACTGACTCGGCTTCTTTCTCCCAGCATTCTGTTCTGTCTACTCTGCCTACCTAAGGGCCCAAGGCAGTTTCTTTATTTAACCAATGAAATCAACACAAAACAGAAGACTCTCCCCATCATGCACAGGTACACATATGAAGACCAGAGGAGGGCCTCATTTTCTACCTTGTCCTTTGAGGCAGGTTCTCTGCCTTGCCAGCAAGCACTAGTGATCTGCCTATAGCCTGCTTAGTTCTGGGGATACAGGTATACACAAGCTGTCTGGCTTCTTATGTGGATGCTGGGGTCTGAACTGTGGTCCTCATGCTTGCCAATGCTCATACTCACTGAGTCACCTCTCCAGTCCACATTGCGTCTTAACATTGTCACACCAGGCCCACAGCCCCAAACATCTCTTCTGCCAGTTAAATCTGATCAGAAGCCAGAAAGTTCAGAGCTCTGGTGGAGTGTATAAGGCTCCCCTCAGAGGATCGGGAGCTCGGAGAGAACAGTGACTATCAAACAGAGTAAGTTTTTTTACTTTTCTCTTTTCAAGATACTTTTCTCTTGAAATCAGAATTTTTGTACAAAACTGAAATCCAAAGATAAATTAGCATTATCCAGAGTGTGTTCTTTAAAAACCGTGTCTGCACTAAGTTAACAACCACATTGAAGACTAAAATATAGAAGTGATGCTTCTGGTTTGAAAGGATTCAGTACAGTTTTTTTTTGGATTAACTCAGTTTAAATGATTTATTTACAGATATACTTTTCTAATACAGAACTGACCATTTATGTAAAGAAACCTGATATCACTCAAATTTTACTTTTGTGTTAGCTTTGGAGCAAATTTAGCTGAGCTGATCTTCTACTTAACCAAAATGAGCTCTCATAGACTGGACCCCATCCTTGATCGTGACATATTGAAACAAAAAGCTGAGATCTCAGTCAGCTTCTGATTTTATTTTAAAGTCTTACATACCAGTATTTTATTTGTTAATGTTATTTGTGTGAATGACTTCTTTCTATTTAAACATAGACTTTTTTTTTTTATAAGTAGAAGTCGTTTACTCTGTTCAGCTTAAAAATCTTGCTCACTTGCAGTGATGAGCCTGTGCCAGTGTAATATTGTTATCCAAAGACAGTTCTGACCCAAGAAAGACTAAATTAGGTATAGCAGGGCACGAAGGACTTAAGACAGTTGTGTACTTACTCCCCCCGCCCCCCAACACACTTCATTTTCCTTCTGTAAAGGTTTCAACACATTAAGTTTAGCTAAGTCTAATGACAGAGTGCCTCTGAGTCTATAGATGTAAATACTAAACCAAAGCTGCCTTTGGTTTCAGGCTCTTACTGACTTGGGGCTGTGGCTTCACTTTGTATTACAATGTAACGTAAAGCTGTGGTCTAACTTCACACAGTGATTGCAACTCAGGAAGCGATGTTTATAGGCTACAGCAATCAAAAGCCAGTTTAATGCTAGAGATAAATTGTGTTAATCATAGATGTTTTCTGGAGTTTAAGCAATTGAATTGCTGCTTTGAATTATTGGTGTTATAGTTTGAATATGATGTGTTACCTTCATGAAGACTAGTGTGTTAATATCTTGGTCCCTTGGGGCTGTAAGAGGTGGCTCAGCAGGTAGGAGCTCTTGATGCTCTTGAAAAGGACCCAGGCTCAGTTCCCAGCATCCATAACCATATGTAATTCCAGCTCCAGGGTATCCAGTGCCTCCTCTGGCCTTTTCAAGTACCAGGCACACATGTGGCACACATACAAACATGCAAGCAAAAGCAAGCACTCACACACATAAAATTAAATAAACTTATGAAGACTTGGACCTATTTGGGGACTTACTGGAAACCTCAGGGGACCGAGACTAGCAGAAGTGTCTGAGAGGCCATTGAGATGGGGGGGGGTATCATCCTTTGCTCCCTCTCTCCTTCCCTTCTTACTTCCTTCCCTCCCCTCCTTCCTCCCTCCCTTCCCCCTCTTTCTTTCCTTGCTACACACCATGAGGAAAGTAGTCTTTGCCGCATACTGCTGCCACGAAAATCTGCTGGACTGTGGGCCTAGATTGCTGAGCTAAGAACTGTGTGCTGCAGTCTCTGAAACTGTCAGTGAAGTAGTCCTTAGCTCCACACTATTTTCATAGGGATCTGTCACAGTGATGAGAGAATAGGTAACAATGAAAGCGAGTAACAGAAGAGTGGGTTCATTGTTGTAACCAAACCTGGCCATGTATGTCCTTAAGCCTTTAAAACTGTTTTCAGAAGAACTTTTGGGGATGTTTAAAGAACCAGGCTGGCGATGGTGCCAGACACTGTTAGGCTTCCCTGGATGATTGTGGCTGGAGCTCAGAAGAACAGAAGCCTAACAGGAATGTTGACAGCAGGCTATGCTCTGGGGGGGGGGGGCAGACAAAATCAAAGACCTGAGAGAATATGCCGGCTCTTGATTTGGGCACAGCCAAGTCAAGGACCCCATACCCTCAGGCTCTGACTGATGCTAAAGACTTCCTGAAGGACTGAGGAAGGAGTGTTGACAATCTGTCTATAAAACGCCCACCATAGCCTTCTTTCTAGTGGCTTGGCTCTGTATTCTGATCTTCAGGCAAGCTTTATGTGTTAAAACACAAGCAAAATAGTACATTATATGACATTCTAGCCTTCGGAATATGACCGTTACTGGGGCTGGTTTTACTAGGAACTGGGAATGAAAAGCAGAACACAGAAACCTGAAACGTTTTCAGTTTCCTGAGAAAAGGAGCATGAGTCAAGCTGCGAACAGGGATGGTGTGGTTGGCAGAGCTTAGGGCAAGGAGAAAAGATGCCAAGTTCCGACCTCAGAGGAGCATCAGGAATCGGACAACACCTGTGGCAGGGCTAGGGCATGGGAGAGTGCAATTGATTTCCCCTATAGGAGGTAGAATTTCTGAGGAACACTGCACAAGGCCACCTGGGTCAATATTTCCTCCTGACCTGTTTCATTTCTCAGTCACTCTGATGACCAGGGCACTGCAGGTGTGGTCTAAGAGGACCTGACCCACCATGCAAATTGGCACAAACCTTCCTGCTATCCATTCTATGCTGGTTTTGGAGGCGTGTAGCTCGCAAGAGTTACAGGGTCATTGGAGGTTCCTGTCCACACCTCTAATGAAGGCCCGGGAAATGGTGCTTGCCAAACTGCCAAGATACCTAAAGGCAGATGGCTCTTTGGAAAGGTGATGCAGGAAGCCACCAGGATAAAGCCACAGATTAAACGGACAAGGCAAGGAGTTTAAGTTTGCCAGAACTATGCAACATCTGCCCAGAACATGGCACGTAGCCAGCAAAGTCAAGTCAAAGGCGAGGGCATGTAGGCTTCATTCGGCAGAGTTGTTGGGGGTGGGAAAGCTTGAACCCTTTGGGGTGTACAACACACTACCAAGATCCTAGACAAGAAGCTACAGGGTTCCTTACATTCACCAGGTTTCAGGCTGGGGTCGATTCTGTCCTTAGTTTGCTATTCTCCCATTTGGAATGGGGATGTTTGCTGCTGTATTTCAGAAATGTGTGTAATTTGTTTGTGTCGGAGATACTTGCAGATTCTAAAGAGCCTTAGGTCTCAGGGAGACTCTGACCTTAGAACCTGGCCAGGGATGAAATGGGTTAGGACCACAGGTAGGATTATTAGAGTGGACCTGAATGCACGTTTGTGATGTGGTATAGAAGCCAGCCCTGTGGAGGTCAGATGCAGACCGTATGACTTGGATACGAAATAAGTGTCTCAAAAAGGCTCACGCACTAAAGGCTTGTCTGCACCCATTAGCACTTTTTCGTAAGATTATGGAAATGTTAGGAGGTGAGGCCTGTCTCCAAGAGGTAGATTCCTTGGGTGTGCCCTTGGAGGCTACATCTTGCTCTACACACATCTCTGCATCTTTTTCTGCATCTTTCCTACATTGAGGTGACTATCCATTGCCACAGTCTCTGCGCTCACTACTGCACCATTCTGTCTGACCAGGAATCTAGAAGCCATTCGACTAAGGACTCTGAGCTAAAAACTCTGAAACCTTGAGGTAAAACCAATCTTGTCATAGCTACAAGAAACAAAACAACAGGCTAGTACAAAAGTAAGTGGGTTTTTTTTTGCATTGTTGAAATTTGCTGTTTGATATTGGAGTACATTCTTAATAAGTGCGACTAGGTCATACATCATTTTAATGCATACTTCTTGTCTCATGGTTTTTTGATAATGACATTATGTGCTGTTTATTTTATGTTATGGAAATTATGTTAGAGAAAAAGAAAATTCAAGTAATTTTTAAAAATTGTAAGTTTATTGTATTTATCATTATTTGTGCATGTGTGCGTGCATGAATGCGTGTGTGAGTGTGTGTGTATGTGTGTGAGTGTATTTGTGGGCATGCATATGGAGATCAAAGAGCTTTGTGGAGTCAGTTCTCTCCTTCCAGCTTTATAGGTCCCGTGGACTGAGCTCAGGAGCTTCAGCATGTAGGGCAAATGCCTTTCTTTACCCACTGAACCAGCTTGCTTGCTTCGGATTCCTTTCTTATCCAAATTCAAAATGTATTATAAAGCAATTAAGACAACTTGAGAAATCTAAGATATCGCCACACTGACGTCCAAATGGGCTGCACCAGCTTGCAGTCCCACAAGCAATCCAGGAGTGTTCCCTTTATCCCACAACCTCTCTAGCACAAGTTATCATCAGTGTTTTTGTTCTTGGCCATTCTTACATGTCTAAGATGGAATCTCAGCATTGTTTGGATTTGCATTTCTCTGATGATTAAGGATGCTGAGCATTTCCTTAAGTGTCTTTCAGCCATTTTAGAATCTTCTGTTGAGAGTTCTCTGTTTAGGTCTGTACCCCATTTTCTTATTGCATTATTTGTTCTTTTGATGACCAATTTCTTGAGTTCTTTGTATATTTTAGAGATCAGCCCTCTGTCTGATGTGGGGTTGGTAAAGATCTTTTCCCATTCTGTAGGTTGTTGTTTTGTCTTGTTGACCATGTCCTTTGTTTTACAGAAGCTTTTCAGTTTCAAAAGGTCCCATTTATTAATTGTTTCTCTTAGTGTCTGTGCTACGGGGTTCTATTTAGGAAGTGGTCTCCTGTGCCAATGCGTTCAAGTGTACTTCCTACTTTGTCTTCTATGAGGTTCAGTGTGGCTGGCTTTATGTTGAGGTCTTTGATCCATTTGGACTTGAGAAAATTAGGAAACAATCTTCCTCAAAACCCAGCAATACCACTTTTGGGTATATATCCAAAGGACGCTCAACTGTACCACAAGGACATGTGCTCAACTATGTTCATAGCAGCATTGTTTGTCATAGCCAGAACTTGAAAACAACCTAAATGCCCCTCAACCAAAGAATGGATAAGGAAAATGTGGTACATTTACACAATGGAGTACTAAACAGCAGAAAAAAATAACGACATCTTGAATTTTTGCAGGCAGATGGATGGAGCTAGAAAACATTATTTTGAGTGAGGTAACCCAGACCCAGAAAGATAATTATCACATGTACTCACTCATAAGTGATTTTTAAATATAAAGCAAAGAAAACCAGCCTACAAATCACAATTCCAGAGAACCTAGACAACAATGAGAACCCTAAGAGAGATATACATGGATCTAATCTACATGGGAAGTAGAAAAAGACAAGAAGTCCTGAGTAAACTGGGAGCATGGGGACCTTGGGAGAGCGCTGAAGGGGAGGGGAGAGGCAGGGAGGGGAGCAGAAAAAAATGTAGAGATCAATAAAAATCAATAAAAAAAAAGACAACTTATAATATCAACAACACATTTGGTCCAAGAATTGCTAAGGAATGCATAGTGCACTGGTGATTCAAGAAAATTCTCAAAGGAGACACAGCCTCAGTGGAGAGGAACAGAGGGCTGGTCAGGGCTAACAGTAACTATCTAAACAACCATGAAAGTTGCTCTTCTTCTTTTTTTTAATATAATATAATTTTTTATTGGTCTTTGAAAATTTTATGTCATGCACCTCAGTCCCACTCACTTCCAAGTCCTTCTGCCCTCCAGCTTTGTAGCCTCCTCCCAAAACAAAATAAAAAATAAAATGTGAAATTTAACAAAGAAAAAACAACATCTCGCCGACCCCTCCTCTATCGATTGCAGCTGTCTCTCATACTCGTCACAGGAAAGTAGATCTTCTTACATCTCTATGAGAAACTGCTGAAGGACTCAATGCGAGCCATTCTACTCTCTGACATTTGGAATAAATTGAAAGAACAAAAAACCTTGATAAGTGGGCGTAACATGAGGGGGGGCCTGCTTGTTGTTGTTTCTGTCCTGCCCAGTACCCCCAGCTGTTTAGTCGCAGAGAAAAATCACACATAGGTCTCCATAAATTATAAGCCAATTGGCCCATTAGCTCTAGCCTCTCACTGGCCTACTCTCACATCTCGATTAACCCATTTTTCTGATCTGTGTTAGCCATGTGGTTCAGTATCTTTTTCCAGTGCGGCAAATCACATCCTGCTGCTTCGGTGGTCTGGGCAGGAGTGGGAGGAATCAACTTCCTCCTTCCCAGAATTCTCCTGTTCTCATTACATCATTTCTGCTTCTGTCTGGTTTTCCTGCCTATATTTCCTGCCTGGCCAATCAGCGTTTTATTTATAACATGATTGACAGAATACAGACAATTCTCCCGCACCAAGTGGGTGTCTTATGAACTGGATCAAATGTTTGAAAATGTTCTCTTAAACTGTCGCCAGCATCTCTTATTCTACCCAAGTATCTGGGACTGCTTCTTGACTGACTTGTGACATGCAACTGAAAGTAGATTGTCTACAATAATCAGTTATGACTAGATTATTGGTTAGGTGGGGAAAAAAAGCCCCACTGCACTCTCCAAAGCCACACTTGTCCCCAAAAAGGTCATGGTCATTATTTAGTGGTTTGCCGCTAATCTGATGCAGTATAGCTTTCTGAATCCCTACGAAAACATTATCCTTGAGAAGAGTATTTGGCAACTTGATGAGAACACATCAGAAACTGTAAGGATTGCCATTGTCATTGACCAATAGAAATGGCACCGTTCCATTCAACAACACCCAGTGGCATGTCCCCAAACCAGTGCTTCAGAGGCTGAACATGTTGTTCTGTGAGGTTTTGCCTAATCCACCACATTCACCTGGCCTCTTGCCATCCTCCTTCCCTGTCGTCATGCATCCTGCCAACTCCTTACAGAGAAAATGCTCCCAGTGCCAACAGGATGCACAAAATGCTTTCCAAGAGTTTGTCAAATCCTGAAGCACAAATTTTATACCATGGCAACAAACAAACTTCCTTCTCATTGGCAAAAACGTGCTGTTGGTTATGGTTCCCATTTTGATTAATAAAGATGTCTTTGAGCATAGTTAGAGTCACTTAAAATTCAGAGTCTGAAACTGTGATTCCTTTTGCAATGTGGCTTACTCCTCTGTTCATTCAAGATGCCACTTTATAAACTTTGAATTCATTTTCTAGTCCACTAGTCTGTAAATTGAGGGACTTTGGGGGGGGGATTCTGTAAAATCATTATTTGTGAAATTTTATTGCTCTCAGTTTTTTTTTTTTTTTGCTATCTCTCTTGAGTTCTTTTTCTAGTATTTAACTACAACAACCATTTATCTATACTGAATTTGTTTGTGGGTGTATGTGAATGAAGGTGTATGCATGTGTGTTCACATGTATGTAGAGGTCAGAGATCAACACTGAATGTCATTCTTCAGGAGTTATTCACCTTGTATTTTTTGAGACAGTGTTTCTCTCTGGAACCCAAGGCTCACTGTTGATGAGGCTAGTAACCCCAAGGATACTCTTGTCCTCATCTTCTCAGTGCTGGGATTACAAGAGCATGCCGTTATATGTGGCTTTTCAGGTGGGTTCCCAGGATGAAACTCTGGTCCTCATGTTCACACTGTGCGATACTCAAGGTTGGTTTGCTCTTGTCAATGTCAACACAACACAAGTTAGAGTCATCTGAGAAGAGGGGACCTCAACTGAGAATACGCTTTCATCAGATAGCTGGTGGGTAAGCTCGTGGGGGCATTTTCTTGATTGACGACCCGTGGGTGGTGCCATTCCTGGGCAGGTAGTCCCGGGTTGTATAAAGTCAGCTGGACAAGTCATTCAGAACAAGCATTCTTCCATGGCCTCTGCTTCAGTTCCTATATTCAGATTCTGCTGGAGTTCCTGCCCTAACTTCCCCTTCTTGATAGACTCTAACTGAAAGCTGAAACAAACCTTTCCAAGTTGCTTCTGATCATGGTGTTTTATCACTGCAATGGAAACCTAACTGGATCACATAGCAAGCGCTTTACTGACAAGCTGGCTTGGTTTCTGAGAACATTGTTTCAAGTTCACTGCCTACTTAGATGATTCAAAACAAGATTGTCATAGGGCACAAGGGGCAGCAATAAAAATTCTGCCTAAGCACTTGTCAGCGAAGCGGGCTTCGGGTCTGTGTTTTGTTCCACCCGGCAGATTCACTTAGAATGGTTTATGCACCTTCATATATTTCATTTCACCCATACAGAGGCATAGATGCTTTATTTGTTCACTTTACAGATATTAAAATTGATTGATCTCCTGGAAAGCTGTTTTTTTTTTTTCTATCTGTGGTATTTTAACCTGTGCTTCTCAAGAAAAGTAAGAGAACCCAGAAGGGAAAAAATGCCTCTGGGATGAATACCTGGAAATGAGTGTGGACATTTAACAGCTGATACATATATACATTTAACTGATGAGTAAGAACACCAGGTGTCTAGAGATGCTCTGCATATCCTGGCATGAGTCATTCATCCACATGGCAAGGACCAGTTGGGAAGCACTCACCACAATTTTCTTTAAGGGTGTGGCCATGACAGGTTGACTATGCTCTAGTTGATTACCCCATACTCATGAGAATATGGGTATATTGAACTCTGAATTTTTAAAAGAAGAAGAGGCAGAGGATTGGGAGTGGGAGAAGATCTGGGAGGAGGTAAGGGGAGGAGTAGGGAATGATGATTAAAATACAATGTACACATGTATGAAATCATCAAAGAGTAATGTGCTATATTAAAAAAGAAACACTGATCCATACCACACTAAAATAAAGTTGAGGAACATGGAAATTGTTTATAATTTGGAAGTAAAGATAAGAATATTCTTGTATTTATAATTTTATAAATTTTATCCAGTATCATTTGTGAAATTGATGAAGATATTACATTTGCATATAAGAATTCTTATGGCTATTGATGGCGTGGAAGGCCAGGAAAAATGGCTAGACTCTTAAGTGAGTAAAGAGTTACTTTGTGATAAGGTTTATTAGATTCTAGAAGCCCCCTTTTGCATTCTACTTAAAACTAGTCTAAAAATTATGTGGAATTCCAGTATTTATTTATTAGGATTTCGGGCAATACTTTCTAAGAAGCAGGCCAGCTTTGAGGGATGATTCTGGGAAGCTGCCTCGTTTCGTTCACCTCTCTCGAAGTGGGTGAGTTATAGCCCAGCTCTCAATGGGCTTGCCTGTTTTTGTTAGACTATGCAAATTGGCGAGATGAACAGGGGCTCGTTTTTCTGATCAGACAGAGGCAGGAAGAAGCATTTCCTTGGAAATTCCTGCTTTCTGACCCTTCCTAGATCCTGTCCAGACACGCAAAAGTTCTTCGCCAAAGAGCCCTTCGATTTATATCAGGGGCGTCCTTGGGGTCGTCGTGGGAGTGACTGGAGCAAGAACTGCAGTGAAAATGAAGAAAGCAGAACATGTGGATTCTGGGTAGTCTGAGTATAGGACACCGAAGCCTAAGTCAGCTTCAATTGTAACTCTACCACCGTTCATTGGCCATGTGACCTCAAAGAGGTCACTGAGTCTCTGTAAGCATCAGCCTCTCCATAAAACGGAGCATAATAGTAGTGTGCTCACATCAGAGTCAAAACTAAAATTAGTTGAGATGATTAGAGTAACATCACTGACCTATAGCACGCCGTCAGTAAATGAAAAGCATTTTATCCACGTCTGACCATATGCTGTGTCCTCAGATCCACCCCTCCCCCACAATACTCTGGATAGAACTTTACTTTCTGCAATGAGGTACAATTTCAACATCTTCCTAGATGCAGTAAAATGCCCACCAGGCTCACTCACTGGGCTGCTGCTCTCTCTCTCCTGGCTTCTGAGGCCGGCACCTAGTGGCTCTACTGCCTCTGGCTTCTAGTTTCCAATGTAATACAGACCTCATTTAAATCCCTGTCTTTCAAGCCACAGAAGAGGCCCACGAGAGAGTGTTCTACTTCAAATACAATGACTTTATTCTCTACTCTCCTAAGGCCCTTGAAGGGAGAGGGCCAGTCTCATGGGAAGCTCCTGGGAGACCTTGGTCATCCTGGCCTACCATTAGGGCTGCCACACTTTGTTCTTTGCTTCCATGAAGAAATTACATCCCTTGCAGTGGTGGTATCCCATGACAATGGGCTGTAAACACTAGGGGCAAACAAGGAAAATGATAAAAAGTTGGACTCTAACATGGCTGAGTGACTAAGTATGGCTTTAGGCTGCCAACCTCATGCTTGCTATTTTGTGAGGTAAAAACACATCTTTGTTTTATTTGCCACCAAAAGTCAAAATATCTACCATTTTCAGCTACAGGCATTTCTGGCTAAAGAAAATTAAAACTCCACATCTTAGATACTCATTTGCTAACAAATCTCTCTCTCTTTCTCTCAATCTCTCTCTCTCTCTCTCTCTCTCTCTCTCTCTCTCTCTCTCTCTCTCTCTCTCACACACACACACACACACACACACTCACACACTCCCTCTCTCTCTATCTCGGTAGATTACAACATGTGTCTAAATATTTGAGGACTGTCCTTAGAAAGGTCTAGGTTTCCTTCCCAGGACATAAGGCCTACCAGAGAGGCTCGCTTCAACAAAGGAAACTGGATGGAAGTGCTTGCTACGTGGCTCCTTAAAGGAACCATCCCCTCCCTTTCTGTCAAGAGACTGGTGCTTTTTATAGTATTTAAGATAGTCCATACTTTTCTTGAAAAATCTATCTCTCCCTACTAAAAATCTAACAGGCAATTTCAATGCTCTTATTTTGATTTGGGCTTTGAGTCAAAGCTCCATCAAGCTGGGTACGAATCAACTCTGAACTCAACAGATTCTGTTTCCTCATCTGTCCAGATAGCTCTGATTGTAGGAATGGGCTACAGTGTTGACCAAATAGCCAGGACTGCAGGAACAGGGCTAGATGTATGGGTTCTTCTTGATAATTGCTTCATGTCCCATTGTTTAGAAACACTGACTGCACACACACATGGGTGGTACTTGTGTTCTTATTGCTGTTTGTGTGAACGCACAAAACCATCCTTAAAAAAGTACCTACCACCATATCTGTTGTTCTGTAAGATTTTATTTTTTTTAATTCAGGAAAAATAAAATACTGATAAAGTAACAGAGGCCGAGATGCAACAGGGGGCCTGGAAACATGTCAACAACATGGGTTATCCCTGCTTCCATGCTCGTTTCCAGAACTAATCACTGGCAGTTTCTCTGTACGTTCTTGTTACATCCTATGTCTAATTCTACCTCCCTGACATTAATGAGAGGACTCGAGGGGAACATGTGCTTAAAGAAGACTATTTCTGTCATGTCATTAATTAATTAATTCATATCTTTATTCAATACAATTTTTTTACTGAATGATTGTCTATTATGTCTCAGGTTATGTTCTAGGTCCAGTGAATATAGGAGTCAAGATCTCTACCTGTGTGGTTTAGGTTTTGTCATTGTGATACAGATCAGTTACCTGGGAAGGGAGCCTTAACAGAGGAATTGCCTCCATCAGACTGACCCATGGGCAAGCCTGTGGGCCATTTGCTTGAGTGGTGATTGATGTGGGAGGCCCAGAACACAGTGGGCAGATCCATGCCTGAGAAGGCAGTCTTGTTTTGTATAAGAAAACAAGCTGAGTCTGGCGGTGGGGACTCATGCCTTTAATCCCAGTGCTTAGGAGGCAGAGGCAGGCAGATCTTTTTGAGTTTGAGGCCAGCCTGTCTATAGAGCTAGTTCTAGAACATATATATATATATATATATATATATATATATATATATATACACACACACACACACACAGAGAGAGGGAGAGAGAGAGAGAGAGCTGAGAATAGCCATGGGGAACAAACCTCCATGGCCTCTGCTTCAGTCTCTGCCTCTAGATTCCTGTCTTGTCTTTCCTTGCGGATGTAAGTTAAATAGATCCTTTCCTCCCCAAGTTGCTCTTGGCCAGCATTTATCACAGCAACAGAGAAAGACACCAAGTGCCTTCTGGAGCTATAAGGTACAGTCTGATGAGAATGGGGAGAAAACGGCAGCCAAGCGGATGTAGGGGAAGGGAAAGAGGGGGAGGGGCAGGGAATAAAAATGGAAGTAGACCCCATTGGAAGCCATTTTAATTCTCTAGACAAGGGAAGGTGGCACTGCTGAAGATGTGTAGGGTTAAGCCAGCCCCTTAGGGGTGGGCTTGCCTCGGGCGAATGTTTTATGTCAGTTATGCTAGGCCTTAGCCAAAGTTGGTTGACTCAACATTACAAACGAGACTTTGGGTGATTGCCCAGGTAGTCAGTTGTCTCTGTCATTTGTTACACATTTTGGATATCTCTCATTTGTTAAGTAATATTTATTCCCTTCTCAGATCTTTGACGGAGTTGAAGATTATATAATTGTAGTTACTCTCTACATTATTTAGACTCCTTGAGATAAAATGTCTAACAAAACTTTTGTTCTCAATATTGTTTGTTATATTTATTATTTGTTATTATTGTTTATAGTTGTATTTGGTTTAGTTCTGTCTTATTTAGACAAAAGGGGGAGATGTAGGGTTAAGCCAGCCCCTTAGGGGGCGGGCTTGCCTCAGGTGAATGTTTACTTATAAATCGGGCGCGGAAGCCCACGCGCCCCTTCCTGTTTCCTGTTCTCCACAGGAACTGTGGTTCTGTAAGTCTAATTTCACCATTAAAGCTGTGTATATATCTTACAATCTGTTTTGCATTCATTTACACTGTTACAAAGATGGAGAAAAATAGCTGTACTGGAAGTACATTTAGAAGGTAGATAGATCTGCTGAATGTGTTGGCAGATTGCTCCAGTGTTGGCCCTCCTTGATGACAGACCCTGTGACTGGGTGTGGCTATCTTGACTCAAGCACATACCAATAATCTATGGCTAGTTGCTAAGTATTTGTGCTTCAATTTCTAAATCGGCAATGCATCTCAATAGTTTGAATGAATGAATTAATGTCTATGAAGATCGTAGCACAATGCCCGTCCCCTCAGGCAGTATTCAATATGTCTACCTGTTATTATTGATCCCACTGTGAAGCTAGGACACTTGTGGGCAGAAATGTGTGCACGCAAACCCCTTGATTTACAGCAGGCCGTGGAAAGAGTGAGGAGGTAATGGCAGGTGGTTGGCAAAGACTGTCTCTCGGAGGAAGGATGCTTGATTTGCCCCTGTGCTGAATGGGGCGGGGGGACACATGCTCCTTCCACGCTTGTAAGTCCATGCAGGATGTAACAGCCTGATCATAAAGAAGCCTAATGCGTTTTTTTTTAATCTTTGGTAATTTCCCCTCAGATTCTTTTCTTTATTCTTGCACATTATTCATCTGTAATATAAAAGAGATAATATGGAAATTAGAGCACTAATTTCAGCCGTCGGGGGAATCAGGGCACAGTGTAGGGATTAAGAGACGAAAGGACCAAAGGGAAGACAGAAGCACCTTCCAGCCAGGTTGCTTTGAGCCTGTGGGGTTTTGTGAACAATTTTCAGAGGGTTGAATGGAAAATACCCCCTTTGCTGGGATACTTCTGCATGTGGTATCATTTAGTGGCATGCACAATACTTGCGGTTCCACACAGAAATTTCTTTACTAGTGGGTTGAGGTATGTTGAAGGCAAGCTCCACTCAACAGCCACGTTGCCATTGTCTTTGCATCAGTGAACAGGAAAACCTGTCATTAACTAGGCAGTGATTATAAACTGCAGGCTAAGCCAAATCCCAATATGTCTCACCTGTGTCTTGCCGTTACCCAGTGTCGATATTCTTATTTCAGAGAAGCAAAAACTGAGCCCAAAATAGACAAGCAACTGGCTCACAGTAGTCACAGTAAACGATACGTCTTGGGACTTGAACTTGGAAAATCCATCATTAAATGTTGTGGTTAACCATCGTCTGCTAATACCAATGTCTGTCAAATATCTTATGGAATTTTTATGCTACATGTGTGCCTGTGTGAAATATAAACCCATGAAACTAAAAAAGAAATAGGTTATTTTAAAGGAGCAGAGGCAAACAGATTGGCATATTATAATTCAGGTGGAATTGGATGCCTCCTTCAGTAACTCAATTTTAGAATCACTATCGCGGATTGCTCACCATGTGGTATAATTCAAAAAGTACATAAAACTCCCTTCTTTTTTTTCCCGAAGTTAAAAACGACCTGTCCTGCCACGTGAAGATAAGTAAAAAGAAACAAACTGGCTGTGTTTGATTCATGCACAGCTTGACTCTCTCTTCGCATGACTGTTCTAACCACTTCAGGCCATGGACCTTGTGGATTGGACATTTTGTTTGTTCAGTCTGAAGTACAGCATCAGGAGGATATATAGACAGCCTCCCCCCACGGCCTCTTCCTGAAGAAAAGTGAAACAGCATTGTCTTTCACAAATGCACACCCTTCCTAAGAGACTCAGTGGAGTCATATGGTCCAACCTGTGACCCTTGCCAGGCTCAGCTGCCGCCCTGAGCAATGGAGGTATAACTGATCCGATGTGGGAATTGTTGACAAGTGTGGCGTGCACACCGGGCGTGACGACAATATGATAAAGCAAGCAAAGAGTGCACACTATCTCACCATTCTTTATGGAACACGTTTTAATGACAGATAATGCTTCACAAAGAGTGGATTAAATAACGTAGAGTACGAAATTCAATTTCACTAGTTTCTTTTCCATTTCGAATGCGGTTCTTAAAATGCTTGAAACCGTACACGCAGTTCATGCTGTTTTTCTTCTGGGTGGCCATGCCCTGGAGTTGCATATCGGCTTTATTTATTTTCAATCCTGTGTTGGAGATTAATGGGAGAAGGAGCCACGCCGTTAAATACACAGAAGCATAAAACGCTGCAGCTCTTATTCAGTGGAGGGAAGTAATGTCAGGCCTTTGCCACTGCCCAGGGTGAAGTTCCACAAAGCCAAATATTTTCTTGACAATGCCTTTGAATTACACGAGGTGTCCTAGCCTTACAGTCAAGTACTTGTGATCATAAATATTGAATAACCACATGGGCCGGAGTACTGCACTTCCGTCTGTCACTAAGGTGCTCCAGCCCTGCCTTGTACTACAAGCTCTGATTGTCATTTACCTGAATTAGTGCAGGCGAAACGGGATCATTCCCCCCATAGTCTCAGTTTCCTGTCAGCCAGCACCCCAGGACTTAGACATGGTCTTCCCATGGGGACACTTCAGCACCTTGCAAGCTGAAGTTCAGGGAAGTCAGCCCTGGTGGGGCCATTTTGATTCACTGAAGGCCAAACACCAGAAACAAATGCTTCATATTTTTTGGTCGAGACACACAGTTCCGTGGCACACCTCCCAGCCTGCTCAGAAGGGCCTGACAGGATTCAGCTGATGCCTTCAGAAGCAGCCAGCTTCCTAGAACACAGTAGCAGCCTTTCCCTCCTCCCTTTGTGTTCCTGGCCCTGCTCCCTGGCTCAGGTCCCCCCCAAAAAATTACCTGTCAGAAACCTTTGTGTAAGGTTTTGCGATGGAGGGAGCTGGAGCAAGGCGCTTTTAGAAAGGGAACCCTGGCAAACAGGACCTTGATCTACATAAATTGGGAATGAGGAAGCTCATTTAAAGTGTTGTAGGAATTAGAGATTTAGAGATAACATATAACATATAGAGATCCTAGCAGAAACCACAGGACTCTCCATCATTATCATCTCCTTTAGTGTCCGTAAGATAACATTTCACAATGGTTTTGGTTTTGTGTTTTAGAGGAGAGGGCTTTGGAGAAGTTCTTTCACCTAAGTCTTGGGAAAAGCAATGATTTTCGGAAGTTTCTTCTGATGTTTTCTACCATTCTAGGGTATCCCAGAATAGAAGAAATAAGATTCTGTAAGGGTGCGCCTTGGAAAAATGTATCCATTTTGGAAAGGAAATTGGCCAGAAGATGGCTTCCTGGAAGCCAGGCTTCTCGTCCGGGATCTATCACTTCAGCTCCATCTTTGATACATGAAGACAGTGAGAAATACATGGGTGGTGTTTCACACACATAGTGCATTTAGACAAAAAGGCAAGAGGTTTTTCTGCTGATGCTGATATTTTTAAGTATCAAGAAATTAATGTGATTTACCATATAAATACTAAATAAAAGCGAAAGTGCCAGGTACTTCGTTTACAAGAACTTGCACTTCCCCAAGCACTGACAGTAGGAAATTATTCTCAGTCAGTGCCAGGGAAGCTCAGGTGATTTGGGGGGTTCCTCTTTCTTCTTCTTATTGAGTTTATGAAGGGGCTGAAGAGGAGTCAGCTACTGTTTATCACAAGGTCACTAGGGTCAGGAATGAAGAGGCTGTTTGGTCCTAGACCAGCGTTTTTCTGGGCCATTGACTTTGGAAAGATACCTCAGCATCTACGGTATCGAATTTTCTGTTCTCAGTCACCTGCTTGCTCTTGAGATATCCTGCATCCTTCTAATCTTGACAGCACCACCTCTTTCTCTGGGTCCTCTAAGTATCCTACTTTCTTTTCATTTTCTTTCTTAGCTATGTTGAGAACAAAATATTTGGTTGTTCCCTATATAGACTGTGCATTCTGTCAAGTATCAGCCATCACACTCACGTGTGCAGACTGAATAAAGGCCTTCTAAGGATGCTCATGTCCTACACCCAGAATCTATTGCTGTGCTGTGTTTTGTGACAAACTGGGATTTGTAGAGAGAATGAAGGCTGTTGTTTGTCTGACCTTGTGATGAGCAGTAGGTAATCAGAAGAACCTAAATGTGAAAAACAGTGCTTTGTCAGAGTGACTCAAATGTAAGAGAAACTTCTCTTCCTGTTCTTAGCTTTAAAGAAGAAGAATGAACTACAAGGAATATGGACAACCAACAAAAGGTGGAAATTCCGTAGCCATAAATCCCCTCAGATATCGTCCCTGAAGTCATGCACCTCCACACAATCCTTATCCACCCTAGATGTACCTTGGACTTCAGTCCTCCGTGAGTTTACAAGAATAAGCTTGTGATAGTCACTCAGTGTGTGATAATGTATTATAGCTGCAGCAGGCAACACCACACTAAGATGCTTCTCTTCTACTGCTTTTGCCCCAGGATGACTGAGTTTTTCCATCCGTGTTGTGGGTTTGCCTCACTCTACCTGAGAGAGAAGAGTGTGGATCTCTGCTCTCCGATCAGACAACCTGTTGGGAGATATTTCTCCTTGACAGGATCACCCTACCAAAACATGTGTTTTGTGTACTTCCTCTTATTTTAGGTTCTTCTAACCCTTTGTCAAATAAACAGCTCTAGTGATTACATTTCAAACACACTAGCCTTGACACAGTGGTGGCAAAGAGCCGGACTCCATTTTTCCTTTTCTTGATCAGGAAGTCAAGGAATTAGTAGCTGCTGGAAGATGTATCTAGAAATTTGAAAACAAAGTAAAATAAAATTCTATCAGTCAACAAGTAAACTCTACTATCTTATTACAGTACCAACTTGTGAGTCCTTAAAAGGCAGTTGCATTGAATTCAAGGGTTCTCTTGTTTCTCTAGCCTGTCTGGGGTTCCTTCACCAAGCGTGAATACTCCCATGTGCATGCAGTCAGAAGTGAAGCCAGAGGCAGGGCAGGTGTGAGGCAGAACAAAGAAAGCAGGAGGCAAGAGACACCAGAAAGACAAGTATTGACCATGACTTTGATAGGGAGGCCCATCAGCCAATGAGGACCTGAGCAGCCGGGCATTCACGCCGGTGGAAGCAGAGCCTAGTCAGTCCCTCTGAGAATAGCGGGCTTCTCCAGGTCTATCCCAGGAAGTGGTCTCTTCTATCTGCCTCGTCTCAGGAATAACTTGTTTCTCAGCTTTTGGTCCATTTTCCTGCTTGTCTTTATTTCTGTTCCATAGAGTCCTCATCCTTTCCCCCCCATCAATTAAGATTTTTCCGGAACCCCAAACAGTTTAAGTATCCAGCAAATACATTATTCTAATTTCATTTTTATTGTCATGGTAAAATACCCTGACAGAAAGAGACTTGGGGAATAAAGGGTTTATTTGGCTTACAGTTCCAGTTACAATTCATTATTTTAGGGAAATCAAGGCAGGAGCTGAAACCATGACTTTCATAATCAAGAGGAGAGAGGGACAACTCACGGATCCTCGCTAGCTTGCTCTCAGCTAGCTTTCCCTTCGCCCTTGCCTAGAGAAGGGTGCTATTTGCAATGGGCCGGGTCTTCTGACTTCAGTTATAACACTACTCTACAGACACACCCAAAGGCTAGTCTGAGCTAGACAAAGTCTCCTTAGGGTCTCTTCCACAGTGATCAAGGTCATGTCAAGTAGACAGCTTAACTAATCAGCTCACACATTGTTTCAGTCCCTTTAGGCCATGGAGATGAGATCTATGCTAATTTACCAAAGCAAATGAAAGTTTTTTTTTAATTATCTATATCACACATAAAGGACATAAATAACATAACCTATAAAATCAGATATAAAGCTGTTTATCTCATCATTTTCCTACATTTGAGGAAATGACCACTATTAATAAAAATTTTGCAAATCACTGATGTGACATAGGATGTGAATTGACTATATAACGGTAATTTCATAAAAAATTCCAACAAGCAACTGTCTGATACTGTCATCATCCCTCTAGGTTTGCAGCTAAATGAAACCACTCTTCAAAGAAGCTGCGAGCTTTGACCCATGTCATCCGAAGCTGAGGCTTGAACCCTCCGCTCTCAGCACCAAACCTGACAATATTCTAACACACCACCCCACCATAACCTGTACATCTTTACTATATCAGTGTGAACTCATTAGGTATTATAGCTTATGTTTTTGTTTTATAAGCTGTTAAATCCTTGAAGCACCTCCAGTAGCTGTCATGTGCTGTATTATAGGTAGGTTTTCTATAGACTGGTGCATTAGAATTAGCTTGAAGGTGGAAGAACTCACCGTTCTGTGTGTAAGTGCTAGCAGATGCTCTCTCACTGGAAAGAAGAGCTTTCCATGGAAAATCTTCCAGAACAAAGAGTCTGGACTATATAACCTGTGTCAGAGAGTAAATTCCACGCCTATCATGAAACAAAAACGTAGATGCCAATAGTAAAACTAGGCAGACACAAAAGACAATACAAAAACCCAAACTATTTGCAATTATAGTATCTACCATTCTGTAACTTCAAACTTCTTCACTAATCTTGTTAGAGAAAAGAGCACTTTTAGAGAAAAAAATCTATTGTGTTGAAAACTCTTGTTTATTGTTGATCATTATTTTCATAGCATAAAATAGTTTAACGGTTTTGTTTAGCTTTAATTTTATTCTAAGATCATAATTTGGATAATCATAGACATTCCCTCAAGTCTGCATCTAGTGTTTCCCTGGAGAAAATGCTCCTGGGAGAACTTTACCTTGGCATCATAGTGTAAAATTTAATGGGAGACAGAAACTCAGGAATGACAGAATCCACATGGAAGGTAATTTAATGTCATCAAAGTGAGGTGGGGGGTGGTGAAAATGGGTCATGAAGATAGGCTATGCACATAAAATAATTATTTGGAGGAAGAATAGCCAAGTGGAGGAAAAATGTGAAATTTAGGAGCGTTGGAAAATTGTTGGGCCAAATAACCAGAAGAGGGGATAGGAGTGAATGTCATGTAGACTCTGTTCATCTTGAGACTGAAGTGAAGGTGGGATCATTATGAGGAAAAGCCTTTCAGGGGTGGATGAGAGAACGTGAGCACAGGAGAAGGCACAGTGGATGGCTTAGGAAAGTCGGGGCAGTCAGGTTTTAAATAGCCCATTCCTTGGAGGGTACGGTGTGAAGCATGCGTGGGTAGGCCTGCGGGCCTAGATAACAAGGTCATCCTCCATAGAGGTGATGGAGCATGGGCCCTTCAAGCAAAACTCACCCAAAGACTAGAGAGGGCAAAGACTGGGCTAGAGAACCAGTCCAAAGTCATCTCTAAAAGATAAGGAACGCATGAAGTAAATATGATGTATAAAACAAAATGAAAATTGGAGCCTTATGAAAGAAAATTTTTTAAATAAAATCATCAAAGTTAGCTTTTCTCTCCTTGTCTAGTGAAGGAGGTGACAGTAGCCTCTCCTCCATCAGTGGCCATAATCTTGAGAGAAATTCCAGCCAGAAGCTGCGGTTACCATAGGTTTTGTAGGGAGGGAATCAATGACATCTACCCAGTGGCTCAGGGAAGCCCCCCTCCTCAGGGTCTCTGGTCAGAAGAACTTGCCTCAGGAGCCCCGAAAAACCTAGGCTAAGCTCAGGAAATTGTTATGAGGTAGAATAAAAGGGGCTTAGATGAATTAAAAGAGAAAAATAATGTTATTTAAATTTTTTAAAATAGACTTTTATAGTGAGAGGCAGAGTTAGAACATGCTTGATGCAAACTATATCTTGTATGAAAACCTCCTTATAACACAGTGTGATATATAACACATAAACACAAAGAAAGTCTATAAAATAAATTTCCCCTCCCCAATTTAGTAAACCTCTTTAGAAGTAAATTTTTATTTTTTCAAAGTTAGATGCATGGTTTCCGTGTGGCCTAGCAAATCCTCTCAAGAAAGTCGAGGATTCTGTTCAGATTGATATTTACTTGCTCATGTTGATAGCCGTGTTAATTATTGCACTCAAAAAAGTGGAAGCCACTTAAATGCTGATAAATTAATACATAAAATTGATAAACATCCACCTTTTCACTTAAAGAAGCCTCATACTCCCCTTTGACACAAGCAAATTGACATTGTTATTACTCTTGTACTTCGTGGTCTTGTTAATCAAAATGAGGGTTACCCAACAACAAACTTTAAATATTATGATTGTTGAAGCAATGACCTAGCTAAGTAAGTGATTAATATACTTTGTGGCTATGCTGGACGAAAGGGTGATTCCTGTACCAATTGGGTGGGAAGGGAAAAAAAATGAGAGTTTGATGTATTACTCAGGATGGCCAACAATTTAAATCTCAGGAATTCATTTTTTTCTCTGGAATTTTCTACTTAAGACTGGTGGGCCAGAGCACTCAGGAATGAGATGATGCCATTTTGTGGGAGCAGGGTGCTGCCAGAGGACAGTCTTATGAAGGCATGTTTCAACCCTCTATTGTGCCCCCTTCTTTCTCTTGGGGTGATGCAGACAGAGGTCCATCCCAGATGTCGCTGTTCTGGAGTTTTCTATTCTAGTTCTAAACCAGTGGTTGTTCAAGTTAGTTTTGATCAATTTGACACAAATTAGAGACACCCAGGAAGAGGGAAACTTCAGTGAGGAATTGTCCTCATCAGATTAGCCTGTGGACACGTCTGTGGGGACATTTGCTTAGCTAATTGTTGGAGGAGGGCCCAGCCCACTGTGGTGGTCCCATCTCCATGCAGGTGGTCCTGAATTGTATAAAAATGGTAGTTTACTGTGAGCCTGGACCATGCCAATATGTGACATTCCTCCAATGGTCTTCCTTTCCGTTCCTGCAGCTAGGTTCCTGGCTTGAGCCCCCTGCTCTGGCTTTCCTCGATGATGGACTGTAATCTGTAAAGTGAAAAAAATTCTTCCGTCCTCAAATTGCATTTGGTCAGTGTTTCAGTACAGCACCAGGATCAAACAAACACAATGAGCCAAGTGCGTCTCTGTTCTTCCTCCATTGCCCAGTCCCATTCTGTTGCAGAGGCAAAATTAGACCAAGACAGACCACTTCTCTCCCCTTGACGCAACATGTTCGTGGAGAGCTGCCTGGAATGCTCCTCTGTCTATACAACACAGTCCTTACTTTTCAGGAAAATAAGACCTACCGGGAAAAACAACAACCACAAAGCCAACTTGGTCCAGGCCTCCCACCAGACTCAGATTCTGTTTCTGAAATTTAGTGTTTCAAGAGTCTTTCTATAGCTACTATACTATAAAGCACAAGAGGATTGGATTTAGATTTATTTATTTAATGTTTATGAGTGTTTTGGCTGCATGTGTGTATGTGCACCCCATGTATGTATATACATGTCCAGTGCCCACGGAGTTCAGAAGTGGGCACCAGATCCCCCTGGAACTTGTGTTATGGATATGAGCTGTGGGTACTGGGAATCAAAGTCAGTTCCTCTACAAGATCAACAAATTTACTTAACCATTGAGCCATCTCAAGTCCTTATGTGTTTCAAAGCTTACTTGAAATAATAATGCCATTATCTGGGAAAAAATAACTTTACCATAGTGACAATGAGATGGGCCCTTTGCCTGTACCATAAAGGACTCTGTCACTTTATACAATGAAGAGTTCAATGCCTTCTTTTATTTTTAATACAATGAACAAAAAGAGAAAAGTAATTTTTCCTCAAGGATACTCTGATGAGAACCAATTTCCCCTTTAATGTATCATTATCTCGTACTCCTTTTCAGTCAGTTCTGTGTGGTGTCAGTTAGCCCAATAACAGCTATTTAATCCAGACTTACAGCAACACTAGATTTCTGTGGATGATCGCAGCATGAACATGCTCCTAGCTGGCATGCTGCTATGACATCCCATGAAGACGCCCATGACCTTGTTTTTTGTCATGATGTTATATAGTAACTATGGTAGCTTAAATGAGTATGTCTCTCATAGGATCCCATATTTAAGTACTTAGTCCCCGATTGGTGGTGTTGTTCGGGGAAGTTTGGGAGGTGCAGACTTGCTGGAGGAAGTGTGTCGCTGGGGATGGGTTTTCAGAGGTAAAACCTTCCCACCACTCTTTTTGCTTCATGCTTACGGTAAAGGATGCGAGCCCTCTGTTTCCTGCTCCAGGTACCACACATGCCCCTTTGTTGCCACACTTCCTGGCCATAACGAGCTCCCATCTCTCTGGAACCATAAACTCCAAAGTCTTTCTTCTGTGAGTTCTTAAGGTCACGGTGTTGTATTACAGCAATAGAAAAGTAACTAAAATAGTATCCAAGTGGTCTTTCACCAAGCTGTCTTTCTTAGCCATTTCCCTCCACAGTTCTAGATAGACAGATATCAATCAAGGGTCTGCAGTTTGTCATTTAAAAACCTTCCTTGCCCCAAATGTAAGATACTATAGAAAGAAGCTGATCAAAAGAATTTTACATGTGCCAAGTTTGTTGTTGTAGAAGGAGTATGAGCTCTGGACCCCAGACACAGAGGTCTTGGAGTTCTCTATCACTTAAATTTATGAAGAACTAGAATTGTTGTTTACTTCTCTTTGCTCATCAGTAATGTGGGTTTTTTAAAGTGTTTTTTTTTTTAACCTTATAGGTTAACTGTGAGGCCAGACAATCAAATGTGGCAAATAGTTACCACACTACCTAGCATGGAGTGGGTGCCTAATAAATGCTACTTTGTTGATGTTATTGCTGCCATCTCTGATTTATATTGAGGAGCCAATTAGGGAAGTTAAGATAAAAACAACTCTTGAATTTATTCATTTGAGTCTTGAAATTAGGTAGACCTATTATATCGCTGGGACATATATAAATATAAAGTCACATTAAAATGTCTCATGCAGGGAAAAATAAGTGGTCTCCTAATTTGATCTAATTTGATTTTGCTCATTTATTTTTCCGAAAAGTATTAAATCACAGTCGGCTCCTTAGAACTGAAGGTTCATGCTTAAACCCTGGATTGTATAGAGAGAGAAAGTACAATATCCTGTCCACACTCTTAAAACCCTCATTATAAAGACATGCATACACGTTTATTATCTGGACTTCAACTCAGAGATAAAATAATCCATCTTATTATTGAACTTTAAAACTCCTAAGAATAATGAAAGGAAACAAAACCTGTATAATAATATACATTGTTTTGGCACACTCGTACAAGTGACTTTATAGAGTTGTGAGATACTTGGGCTTAAAAACAGAGCCATCCTGACTGCCACAGCTGCCAATTGTGATTGGTGCAGGAGGTTGAAATGCATCATTGATGTTATTTTCTAGAATGGTGAATTACTCTTGACAGAGCTCCAAATAGCTTAAGGTACACACTTAACTAGATTCACACAATAATCGCATCCCTGAAAAATCCGGTATGTGTGAAAACTGTACAAAGCATTTTGTATTACATTGCGTTAGGAATTGGGCTCTATGCCAAGGCAGCTATAAACAGACTTTTCATTGACACTGTGTGGAGAGATGTTCCCAACTCATCCGCACTTGAACTTGAGGAACTTTCTCATTGTGCAGGATTGTAAAACATTAAGTCCTCCATCATTTCTAGGTCAGTAGTGCCTATTAGTCATTGTAACAAGAAACTTCCCCATCCAAATTTTAAACCATCCCCTAGGACCTTGGGGTGGTCCCACTCACACAGAGAACACTGCTCTGATTATACCAAGTACTTAGAATTCTCTGTGCAGCCAGCTTTGGTTAAGGTTCATTTCTCTATGTGGGTTGCCTTTTCTCTGCTTGTTCTTGCTAGCCTGTACTCTTCATTAGTCATACACCTCAGGTGTCTGTCATCCAGGGATCCATCTGTTGCCATGAAACTCTATGTAGGGCTACATGGCTTTGACTATATTAACACGTCTCAGCATTATTTTAAGAACTCTGAGGGACATCTTTGTATTTGCTGATTTTGATCTCATGAAATTTATCTCTTTACCCTTGATGCCCCATACAGGATTGTCATGTAGGGAAGACAGATAGATAGGTATGTAGTTAGGCAGAGAGAGAGAGAGAGAGAGAGAGAGAGAGAGAGAGAGAGAGAGAGAGAGAGAGAGAGAGAGAGAGAGAGAGNGAGAGAGAGAGAGAGAGAGAGAGAGAGAGAGAGAGAGAGAGAGAGAGAGAGAGAGAGAGAGAGAAAGAAAGAGAGGTTGTTAGGTAGATATAAGTGGAGACTGCTTGTTCATTTTCCTGGCTGCCCTGACCCGAGTAATCACACAGAAAAATCTATATTAATTATAACACTGGCCACTGACTTAGACATATTCCTAGATAGCTCTTACATCTTAAATCATCTTATTTCTATTCATCTGTGTATTGCCACGAGGCTGTGAGTTACCGGTAAGGTTCTGGGGCCATCTTTCTCCTTTGGCAGTTACATAGCGTCTCTCTGACTCTGCCTACTCCCTCTATATATCTCTGTTCAGATTTCCCACCTGGCTTTATTCTGCTCTGCCATAGGCCGAAGTGGCTTATTTATTAACGAATGACAATAAAACATATTCACAGCATACAGAGGGGAATCCCACAACAGATGATAGATAGATAGATGATAGATAGATAGATAGATAGATAGATAGATAGACAGACAGATAGATAGATAATGGATAGGTAGATAGAAAAGGTATTGGAAAGGATCAATAGATGAAACTTCTATGTTAAATATCTGTGTAACATCCATGTTTAAAGATACTGTGATTGGCTCTGGAAGAGATGACTTAAAACTCAATCCAGACAATACAGTTTGTCTGTAGTCAAGGAGGTGGCTGATGACCAGTAATGGCCATTTCCAAAGCCACATCTAGGCTACAGCATGTTAATTAGATATGGGTTGTAAGCACTCTATATGGTGCCATGCGTTTTATTTGAAATTTGTGAAGGAAGAAAAGGCTTTTATAAGGTCTCAAGTCCAGGCATCATTAGTGTTATTTCAGGTGGGCAAGGTAGGTTGTTCTGATGTGGTGCGGAACAGCGTGGCGTTGTTTTGAAAGAGCAGTTTCCATACTTGGGGTATTTTAAAGTACTTTAAAGTGCTTTACAAAGTAATGAGTTAAACACTCATGGTGACAAACTACGTGTGCTAATGGAGAAAGCCATTAGGTTCTTGACAGTAGCTCAATGGGACTGTGGAAATTAGAAACGGTTTTATTGATATTGGCCAGGATTTGGGACTAATCCTTATTCCTTTTGAAAATTGCCATGGGATCTTTAAATTGCACTTGGATGGCCAAAGTGTTTAACAAGATTGTTTTCTGGACCTGAAATTCAACCAAAGACTTTTTGTTTTGTTTTATTTTTCTTCCCTTCCCCCCCACTGCCATTCTACAAATAAAGCATACTTTTAAAGATAGCAGTTTCCCCCATAATGAATTTGGATAATGAAAGCTTTTGTTGAAGAAGAAACCAGGCAAAAAGGAACCCCACAGTCCTCCTTTACCTTTGAGAAGTAGTCTCATTGGAGACTCTGAAATATTTAGATAAATGTGTTCCAACTTTGCTTTTGCTCTTCAGGGTTCTGGCTGGGACTGATGCTGAGATGCCAGAATCTAATGAGAACGCCTGGTCATGAGCAGTTTCCATACCGCTCCTAGCATCCTTGCAAGGTTAAGAAGGTCTGAATAAATATACAAACTTTACAACAGCCAATGGAATAATTTCCCATGCTTTTACTCTTCTTAAAAATTTCTATGAAATCCCATCCAAAGTCTATCCAAATAGAAGTGAAAATTTAATTGGAATGAGTGAAGCAATTTGAAGTCTAATATTTATTTTAATATATTGTATCATCTATTAGGTTAATATAAAATCAAATGTTAATGCAGTTATTAGTATGCCTGGAAAATTCACATTGAACACCTCCAGTGAAGTCTACAACTGAAACGGTAGATATTAAAACCAATAATTTCCTATAAAATAGCATTTTCTTAAGAATTCTTTTGTAACTGTGTCATTGTGATTCTCTGTTCCTTCACGCAATGGGATCGGGCCCAGTTAATCTTTCATGTTAACAAAGGCATTGGGATGGCAATTTTGATAGCAGGGGTTTGCTGGGGTCCCCAGCAATTCAGACTTAGCAACAGCGAGGCCACCTATTAACCTTGGGATTTAAATTCATCTCCAACTGTCAGCTTTTGTTCAAAAATCCTCTCCAGGCATATCTTAGAGGTTTGCTGTCTCCAGCTCTTCACCTCGAGGTTGTCTTTGCTCTTAAAGTCCATGATGAGCACAGCATCAGTGGTCTATTATGTCCCCACTCATGTGTAATAAAATAATACACGCTTATTAGATTGCATGAGCTTGCCTTACTTGGCACAAGCAGAAGCAAGCTACATAGAATTTAGGTGCCATGCTAGTTTGAATCCAATCCAGTGTGGGTTCTAGAAGTGGGAAATGGTGAAGGCACACATGCTTTCTAGCTACCATCCTTTCAATGTAGCCCCCAAACCTGTCAGAGGAGAAAGACGGGAAGGGATTGCAACTAATTGAAATTGTAACAAATCTTATAAGAACTCAAGAAGAGGCTGAAACCTGAGGCCCTATGTTAGCATTTAAAATTGATGTATTTTACTTATGAAATTATCTAAGCTATTTGTAAAATTAAAGGCAAACAGCCATGACCCTTTCCTGATAAAATATTCTTCAACAGCATTCTTTCAGTCTCTATGTTAAAAAAAATAAAGTAAAATAAAATTTAAATTCATTTAAATTTAAAATAAAATTATTAAATTAAAATTTAAAATTATTTAAAATAAATTCTATTTTATTTTTTATTATGTGCATATGTATTATGGGAATTTGTTCCTGTGTGTATGTGCATGTGAGTGTGTGGCTTGTAGAGGCCAGAAGAGGGCATCAGATCCGCTGGAGCTGGAGTTACAGGAGCTCATGGGCCAACTGCTATGGGTGCAAGGAAATAAACTCGAGTCCTCTGCAAGAGCAGTTTGCATTCTTTACCCCTGAGCCATATCCCCAACACCCAGTCTCTAAACACTTTACTGGTATTATTGTATCTTCTTCATTAACATTGCTGAGTTTGTAACAATAATTAAGACTGAATTGATTCAGGAAATAACCAAATTCTGGGAACCGTGTTTCTACCACTCACCAAGTCTTCCTGCTAGACTATAAAGATAAAATTCACACTGTCTTCTCTGCTACTCCAGTCCCAATGCCTATGACAAGAAGGATGCATTTCTATCAATAATTTTCAAATGAGTGAAAACAATTTTATTTCCTCAACAGTTTTGTTTGTCGAATGAGTGTGTTGGGTTACTCCAGTATCTCCTTGCAGTCCACCTGTCTAGAGTGTTTCTGACTGGCAGCCCTTGTCGTAAAGCAGATTTCAGAACTAGATTTAATTAAAGCCTTTGTGGGTAGGAGCCTGTGATTATTTCTAAATGTTTCACAGATGTTTCTGGGCATGGAAGTGTGTGCACACGCACGCAAACACACACACACACAGTTCCAGAGTTATATAGATGTCTTAAAACAGGTTGATAATAAAACTTGACAATGTCAAGGCATTGATATGCAAAGGGAAAATGGAGAGTAGGCGATATATCATGATATATCAGTCATTTGCTTCTCTGGTTCCCAACACCCTTACCGTCAAGAGTATGGATACTTTATATACCATTTTTCTATCTGGGGGCCTCCCTCTGTTTCTGATGGAAGTGCATGAGAATGTAGTATTCCTAGTTCTGGTTTAAATTCTGTAATGTTTAAAAGACTTTTCCTTTTCCTCAAGATGTACATTTCAAGTTGTTAATCTTTCTGAAAGTAGTTTTGAAACATTGCATTAGAAACACAAACGGATCTTTTAAATGGATGACCCAACACAGGACTGGCTTTCTAAATATTCCGACAAATCAATCTTTGTCAGTGTACACTGGCATGACTCCTCCGGTTCATTATTTTGCTTTTATAAAAGCAATTTGGAAAAATCCAAAATTTAAAAGTTGGCATGGGTAGGTATAAAATTCTTTATATTGACAATGGAAAAGACCACTTCCTTTACTTGAATTCCTCCTAGCTACAAAAAGTACCAATGAAACATGATTAAGCAAACACTTTGAAGCCCATTTGCTGGTGTTCCCAAAGGCCAAAATTAACAGCTGGGTTTCGGATGCTCAATCGCTCCCTTGTTCTTCTCAGCCCCATCCATTTGATTAGGTGGAGATTGATCTGACTCAAGAGAGGCCAACGCAGAGCCGTTTGGTTTATGTACCCTGAACCGTAGTCAAAGTGAAAATAGGTGAGCTTCTGAGGCAGACCCCAGAGCCAGGCCTTCAGACTTCCTTCAAGCAGAACTCATGCTGGGCACCCTCACTTTTGCATGACTGGTCCAAACCAAACACGGCCAGTCATTTATGCCCCCCCCCCCCCCCCGTGCATAGTTTCCAACTGTGGAAATGGAAAGACAATTTGCTTGACTTTATGGCAGACGTCAGGTCTGCTGGCCTTCAAGGAAATCTGAGCTTAACAATGGCAAACACTGCCCAGAGTCTACGAGTCTGTGGTCTGGTCTGAAATATTTGCTTTTCTGCCAGAAATATAGAAGGAAGTAAAATAAGAACATTTTAAAGCTTTATGACCGAATAGTGTGCTCTGCTTGAACTTATTATACTGAAATTTATTTTTTCTCTAATTCAAAGCTATCATGTATTAAAGTTGTAGGAGAAAAAAAGAATTCAGCTGATTGAGAAAATATTCCATTTCCCTTCTACTTTTCTAATACATTGCTAATTTCCAACACACATTGCTTCATTAAAAAGCAAAACACAATGTGTGTTTATAATAAGCTACTCTTAAAATAAGAGAGAAGAATGCCAGAAAATGTGTGTGTGTGTGTGTGTGTGTGTGTGTGTATGCAGACAAGTAAAGCAGAAATTGGATTCTAATTGGGAATGAAGAAAGGATTAAAATGAAGAAAGGAACAGAAAGGCAGGCTGGGTTGAAGCACAGACGACATTTCAGTATCAACATAAGAACACTAGATCTTTGAACCATAGCGATGTTTCCTTCACTAATAGCCAAAATAATAATGACCTGTTAAAGACAAACAGGATGTACCCAGAATACAAGAGGGATCAGAAACACTAACATGGGTCCTAACTGGAGCAAATGAACAACATACCCACTCTGAATGAAAAGATGAGACAAGAATAAACCGACTTTGGAAAACACTTGTTATAAGGCTAAAGATACAATGAGCTGTTTATGCATAAATTCTGTAAAACTGTCAGTAAGCACATTTTTTTTTTTAAAAAAAGGAAGACCTGATACTAAGGAACACACTAAAATTGAACAGGTAGGTAAATAGGCCATAGATAATAAGAATTATGGTCCCTACTGTAAGAGAAAGAATTTATAAGTAATGGAGGTACAAAACCAAAGCAAATACTGAAGTGTTGGATGGGAATATGAGTTATTAGCATAAGCTACTGGCCACGTGTTATGTGACATAACCTTTCTGGAAGAGATGTGAGCAAACATGCCATCAGTCCACACAGGGCACAGATGACAAACCAAGGGAACCCTCCAGCTCCATAGATCCTGGTGAACCAAGAAGCATGGCTGACTCCAAGACAGCAGCATCCTTGGAAGCCCACCCTCGGATGACGACAGTACTTAAAGGCTGCTTCACGAGCATTTCCTGCAACCTACAGGGAGCTCTACAGAAGAGTCTCTTCGCTCTCACTGGTTTAGTGCTTATATTATATTAACCAAGAAAGAAGTTTGTGAATCTTGTAATTCCCTGGTATGTGTCAGGAGTCTTCTCCTTTTCCTCAAGAGAGCATGTTTCAATCCAGAAAAAAAATTGTCACATAATGCCATATACAAATATACTATATATAATAAATCTTATGTATAATACATATATATCCTATTAAAACATACTATGTAGAAATATAAAGACAGCTAGATAACTATCTAATAGGTAGATGGAGAATGATGGGAATGTTAATAGAAGCAGGAAACTGAGAAGAATCAAGGGGAATTGTGGTGTCCCGAGTTAAGAGTTAAGACTAGATGGGGAAAAATGGGTAAAATGTAGTTTAGATAGTACTCTTTTCAAATGTAAATTACTTACTCTGTTTTTAATTGTACCCTTGTGGGTGGAGGTAGGTATGTGACCTTGGATGCTGTACCAAGATGTATGTGAAGGAGAGAGAGAGAGAGAGAGAGAGAGAGAGAGAGAGAGAGAGAGAAGCCAGAAGAGGGCACTGGATCTCCTGGAGCTGGAGTTACAGGAAGCTGTGAGCCTCCTGATGCAGGTGCTGAGGACTGAATCCAGGCCCTTCACAAGAGCAGCATGCACTCCTAACCCACTGACTCATTTCGTCAGCCTCATGGATAGCATGCTATGACAGAGCTAGTGTCTTGGTACTGGTGTCTCTCTGTGGTTAGTTCAAAGGTCTGCAGGAGGGACACCCTTTCTCTGTGCTGCTACTGCAGCTGTAAGTTGAATATGTCTTCTCTAAAGCTTATGAAGAGATTAGAGTACACAGGCTTTCACTGTGACCATAGAGATTACACCTCCTAGTTGGTTTTTACCTTCCCTGTGTCAATTCCAATTCTTTGTCCTCTTGTTCTTTCTTGCAGTCCGTGAGCATGGCAAATGAATTGTTTTTGTTTGCTTGTTTGGTTGGTTGGCTGGGTGTTTTGTTTGTTTGTTTGTTTGTCTTGTGTTTTGAAACAGGGTTTCTCTGTAGTTTTGGAGCCTATCCTGGAACTAGCTCTTGTAGACCAGGCTGGCCTCGAACTCACAGAGATCTGCCTGCCTCTGCCTCCTGAGTGCTGGGATTAGAGGCATGAGCCACCACTGCCTAGCTACTGATGAATTCTTACACACACACACAAACGATCTTCTCCAGAACTCTTTGACATTACTCAGCAGTATGTATCAGTCAACTTTTAAAAAGTCACACTGTGTGACAAAACATGTCTTTATTCTTAGCTATCTTCTGCTTCCTATGTCTCTATTCCCTGATGCAAGCTCAAAGAGCAAACTCAGTTGGTAATATGACAAACTCAAGGTGGAGGGAACTATACCTTTCTGCCTGTACACCACATGACGGTTTGTGAGTTGGGCAAGGGGCTGGAGATTGAAACACACACACAGACAGACAAAGACACGGGTCATCCTTGAAACAAGAATGCCCCCTTTATTGTGTACCAGGGCAGCTTATATAGGGCTCTCCTTGACTAATGGCCACTCCCTAGCTCTTGGGACTTTTCAGCTGCAAAACCACAAGAAACCACTCCCCTGTCATCAGGAACTCATGAGGGTCTCATGCCCAGAGCAGCTGCAAGCACAGGAAAACAAGTTGTTTACTCCGGCAGGCAAGGGGTCATAGAAAATTCAGGGTCTGAGGGTCCACAGTCAAATAAGTAAACTAATGATATCAGCTGCTGGTTCTCAGAGTGTCTCTGTGGGTATGGCCTAGTGATGCTTATCCTACATTTCATTGGCCAAAGCGTATCACATGGCCAACCCTGATGTTGACATGACAGGGAAGGAAACTATTCCTGCAGACAGTATTTCAAGTGCAATTGCTGGGAAGAGAGCTAGAATTTGTAGCAGTAAGCATCTGTCCCAAGACTCAACTCCTTAAACTTTCTTAGAGCCCCCATTATCACCTGCACCTGGGCCCATCTACCTTCTCTAGGTTACGTCATAATCTATTATTTCTCTTTACTTTCTTGCCATTTCCTAAGTTATGTTTTGCTGACCAGGCTTCCTTTCATACCCATCCTTCCCCACTAGAATGCAAACTTGGTAACGATGGAGACTTTGCTTACATTGTTCAGGGCTCTATCCCCAAATTCCTTGTCTGTTTTTAATTGTTCAGTAAATACCCATTGAATAAAAGAAGTACACAGACCCAGAGTTCCTTACTTTCTATGTCATTCAGTAGAGTGTGCTACTGACGGAAGGCATGTAAAATGATTGGTAAATGAATAAACAAAAGTGAATTTATATTAAGTAAAATTTTTTAAAGTTTTAAAAATGATTCTAGACCTATTTTATGAGTATGGATTTTTTTGTTTAACTGTATGTCTATACATCACATGTGTGGCTGGTCCCGAGGAGGTCAGAAGAGGGCATCAGAGCCACCGGAACTACACTTACAGATATTTATGAACCACCATGTAGGTGCTAAGGACTGAGCCAGGGTCCCCTGCAAGAGCAGCAAGTGCTCTGAACTCCCGAGCCATCTTTCTAGGTCTGAGAAAATGTTCCTATACATGTATTTTATTAAGGATTCTGGCTATATTAGAGGGGGGAAACAAAATTTTTATATGGAGGAGGGATTCAGTGGCCACTGGGGAGGCAGATGAGATTTGAGTTTTCTCGTGTGGTTCCCACCAACTTCATCTGAGAGGAAAGCAGCTGAAGATTCTCTGTGGCAGGATGTGCATCAAATCTGCTGGGGGGGGGTGTGGAGTAGAGTAGGCCGCTCAGAGAAACACGTGGTTAGTATGAGGGCTTTGTCCTCCTTCTGGTAAGGCTGCACGCTACTGAACAGCACACTCATGCAGAACTCCCTACCCATGTTGCCTTTCCATAGAGGCAGTAACTCTCTCTTCCCACTCCCCAGCCTGAGCTCTGTTACTCCCGGGACAACTACAAGACAGCGTTCCCCCTTTGTCTCTGTCACAGAATACTTGAGATAAGCGACTTAAAATGGGAAGGAACTTATTTCAGCTCCAGAAAAGTCAGTCCATGGTTGCCTAGCTCCATTGACCATGCGTGTTAGTTCAGGTAAATTATCGTGGAGGAGAGGGTGCAATGTGGAAGAGCTGCCAGGTAGCAAGGAGAGAGTCAGGAGGGGTCAGGAACAAGATAGCCTTCCAAGGCATCAACCGGCTGGGCTCAGCATGTTCTGACCGTCGTCCAGCTAGGCTCTCCCAAAGCCTCCCCCTTCTCCCGAGACAGTACCACCACCTGGAGACCAAACCCTCAATGGTAAATCTGTGGGACCCTTTGTTATTCATACCATAACATGCCATTTATCTTCTTTAGATGAATTCCATCCTAAAAAGACTGCTCTGTTTGGTGTGACTGTCTTCGGGGCCAGACATACCACGGAACTGCTGAGATTTAGACTTCTGTGGTCAGTGCCACGATTGCAAACCCCTTTAGTAGACTTTACCTTCTTCCATCACAGATTTCCAGCCTCACTAGGTCATCCCGGGCTTTAAACTAGGTGACTGGAGGCATGAAGGCAGTTTTCCATCATAAATATGTAAAAAGTTAATGTGAGAGACACTGTGATTCTTCGATTAAAGAACTTTTAATTGGTTCTAGGAAGAAAGTACTCGAGAGGGGATCACTATTGGGGATAGAAAAACACTGCAAGAGAACCGTGAAACTGAGAAGGATTTTATTTCCCAAGTTTACCCTTTGCTGGCTTTGACCTTGGTAAATTACCTATGGCTGTAACCATAAACCTGCAACCTATTATAGCATGGACCGAATTAAGATGGGTTCTTTAATGAACTGCTTTCAAAGCCATCCAGTTATGGGAAGTTATCAATGGGCCAGTTATTCGTGTGCTCCTCCGGGCTATGCTTCCTAGTGGAAAGATCATTCGAGTGAGTTTCTAGAACACTCATTTCCTTTCCGTCTTTTTCACATGCAGAGATTAGTAATTCCAGGCCGTGAGTACTATTTAAAATAGTTTGGTGAGATGTAAATCTCTGTAAGGAGATATTGTGAGATTTCATCTGGAGAGCACCGTGTGTCAGCTATATGTTATTGAACAAATGATTTAATTCCACCTTTCGAAGTCTCGAGTCTTTTTCTCAGGAAAATGGGTACACTAATGGCATCTGGTTCCGGATGTGCTTGGGGACTTAATTGAAAACATTTATGTGTCCTGCCAGTCTGTCAACAGTGGCAGGCCATGGAAAATCTAAATCAAACCAACTGAAATAAAAAGGGGAATTGATCAATTCATACATCAGAGACCTGAGGACAAAGCTGCCTTTATGAGCTGCTGAACAGAAATATTTAATGCTTGCATTTAAATCAGCCTCCTCTCTAGTTCTTGGCTCTGCTTCTCTTTGGGTTGGCTTTATTCTCAGGGAGACTCTCCTCATGTGTTGGCAAGGATGGCACCTAGCTTCAAATGTACATCCTGCTAGTGTAGCCAGCCCGGGGAAATGGAGTAACTCTAGGCAGCTGAAGAGGTGGTTCGACGGGTAAGTCGGCTGCAATGCAAGAACGAGGACCTGGTTCTGAAACCCCCAACCCCATGTGCGTCCCGCTGTCTGCAATCCTAATTCTCCCACAGCAAGCTGGGAGGTTGAGTCAGGAGACTGCCTGGAAAGTCACAGACCAGGTAGCCTGGCATACAAGCGGTGAGGAGTGATGTACTAACACCTGGCTTCTACATGCTCTGTGGTGTGGTTGTGCCTGCATTCTCTCTTACACATGAACACCACACATACATTACATACACACAGACATGTGTTTTCAAAAGAAAAGCTCTTTATCCAGAATTCCATATTTCTAGCAGAAGTCCCTGGATCGAATCTCATTTCTGGTTACTGGGCCATAGGGTTCCACATGAGGGTCAAGAAAAAGAACTTTCGGACTGACTTGATCCTAGAGGTCATGGCTTGTGCCACTTTACCCTAAATGGTACTGGAAAGGTGGCTTTCTTTGTCGTCACCAAAAGGGAGATGCTACACTGTTACAAAACAAAACCCAAACAAACAAACGAGGTTAGAGTCGCCCAAACAGAGATATTCACTATAGTGTTTGAAGCATTCAGCACGGCTCCCTTCCCAACTCAAGCCTTCTGGGAATGTTCTGTGCTCTTAATGGCACCAATTCCCTGGGAGAGGAAACAGATGATGACCTTAGACTGAGGCCATCAAGGGTGATCAAGATGACTATGGCAAGCGAGGACGTGAGCTGTAAGAGCGCGACCAAATTGTTCTTGAAGTTTGCCTTCTCGGTACTCAGACTGCCACTGTCTGGCACATGGCGGGTACTCTGCACATACAGCGCCAGTCTCTTGCTTGTACTTTTAATATATATTTCGCTATTCATTTGCGTGGAAGACAAAAGGGGGTGCTGGATCTCAAGTGGCTGGAGTTAGAGGTGGTGGTGAGGGATCTGATGTGGTTGCTGGGAACCAAACCAGGGTCCACTGCAGGTGCTCTTAACCCCTGAGCCATCTCCCCAGCTCAATTTTAGCTTTCAAAGTTACTAAGAAAATACCCATTTTGAGTGGATCAGAAACTCTTGTTTTTCATAGGCTGTTTCATACAGTCTCATAATATCCCAGTGACCTTGTAAATACTGTTTCCAAATCACAGGTAGACAAAACTCAGCTAGGCCAATTTTTATGCTACAATCTCTACTAATTTCTGATTTTAGTTTATTATATAAAACAGTCTAAGAATGCAAGGGAATATACCCATGGCTATTATTAAAATGGGGCATCGGGTTTTAAACGCATTGCTTTTTGCCTTTACCATCTTATGGTGTGAAAGGCGCTGTAGTGGCCATTTGTTGCTTGACCTGGTTATCTTGAGATAAAAGCTGCTTCTAAAAGAAGGTGATGTCTGTGACGAATTTGTCCTAATCTTCATGTTTGAGAGTGAGGATATAGAATTGCTCGTGAGCGGTGATTTCATTATGATTGTCAGATGTGGGGTAACTGTGACATGCACTGTGGTCACTGGTGCGCAAAAGATCTGAGTTTATTTCCTGGTTCAACTGTTAAGCAATGTGAGCTTGCATGGAATGAACTCACCTCTGCTCTAGCTTGGCTTTCTCACTTGTAAGATGCAAATAGCAAACACGTCTCATTAGAGATCATTATTCTGCAGTATTTATGTTCTCTTCTTGCCTTCTAGCTCACTTTCAAGCATTGGTTCCCATCCTTAATCTCTTCCCCATAAACTCCATTTCTAGGGTCTGACTCTTGGCTCCACACCTGAGATTCATAATTGCTTCCCTCTGTGTAGGCGGCTGCGGGAGGTTCACCCGCAAACAGCCTTCCTCTCTCTGGGTCCATGACATTGAACATGCATCTCCCCTCCTCAGCAATTACATGGAGGTTACATAACCTGCTTGTTGAATTGGAGACGCATATCCAGAGTAATAAAGTTTTCCCATTGACAGGTACTTACCAGTGATCCGGGGCAGATGAATCAAAACGACGTCTTTGGAAACGTAACACAGCTAAGTAGGAAGACATAAATGGTTGTGGATACAGGAGTCCAAGGAGGACACAAACTTACTCTAAAACACATCTGGATTCTCTGAAGAATGTCCAGGACAGCAGAAATGTCCTCTGAGAACTGGTGGCTGGCATGAAAATGTCTGTGTAGAGTCCCACAACTCTGATAAGCCGTTGAAGAGACAATTGTCTGCATGCAGCCTCCTGTGTACAAAGAAGGAATAACAACTTGGGTACATCCACCCCGGAATTCTCAGATTCCTGGAGCCTATCTCTCCTTTAAGAACTGGTAGAAAATGATGAGCCCGTCTTCAGTTTAGCACTGTGCTGCTGCGGCTCAGCTCCACGGGCAAACATGTGGAAGTGCTGGCTGTTGTCGGCCAGCTTGAGTCCCAGCCATGTATGCGGCCTCCTTAAGTGTACATGCATTCCCCACTATTAGTTAAGTGGGAACATGAGAAACAAGTCTGTGACATAGTAATTAGACCACTTAATTCATTCCTTCAGGCATTAAAATAAAATTAAATATTTATCCAATTATAAAAACACCACTTAGGACACTTAAAAGCATATCCAAGTTTGAAGAACAAAAACATCGATAGCAATTTCACCCCTACAAATAAGCACCACCAACATTTGGTGTCTGGATTCTCTCATCTGTTTGTGTGTGTATGAGTGAGTATTTTTAAATCAAATAGGAATTATATAAATCATTATGAATTCTGCTTTTTCACACTTAGCATTATATAAGCAACCTGTTCCCGTCTCTCTAAATAGCTCATGGAAAGTATTTTAATATCTCTATCATAATTGATTATAAGACTATAACACAAACTTTGCTATATTATTAGCCATTCAGTACATTTAATATTTTTGTTATTGTGTATCAGGGTTGATATAAAAAGAAGATGGCAAAAGTTTTTTAATTAAAGAGTCAAAGGACACACACATAAAAACTTCACGCTCTCATTCATGTCTGAAAGTTTGAAAGGTGAACGTGGGCTGGCAAAATGGCTCAGTGGCTAATAGTGCTTATCACCGCGCAGAAGACTTGAGTTTGCTTCCTGAGACCCCATGGAGGATGGAGAGAACCGGCTACAAGATGCCTTCTGATTTACCTGCGAGTGTCACAGTATGAAGCACACCCGAGATAACCACACGGAGAGCATACATTTCAAAGCTTGATCTCCAAGAAGTAGAAACCAGACTGGTGCTATCAAAGAACTGGAAAGATGCAGAGTGAGAGACAGACAGGCAGTCAATAGATACAGAGAAGGGAGGAATAACGCCACTGTCGACGTGTATGGAAAAGTAAGATTGTGCCCTGCAGATACGTACTTGCTAGGTTCATTAAAAAGGAAGTTTTGTTTTAAAGGATCCGAATGCAAATCATTTTGTCTTTTGTGCTCCTGAAGGTTTCCGTGCCAACTATTCATTTTTCCTGCGACAAACAGAACCATAGGCAGAACGTAAACATAGCTCCCTTTCAATAACAAGTTACAGATACAGCTGGCAGGTCGGCCACATCTTCTAGATTGAGGCTTGTTCCTCTCTAAAATCACTGATACTGGTGGCTGGGTCTTGCCCAACGGTATAGTTCTTGGATTTGATCACAGCAAGGCAAAAACTAGAAAAGAATAAAACCAAATTTAAAAGAAAATAATGAGATAAACATCCTTCTAGTAACAAGAATCCATACAAATAGAATGTTGAGTGTAAAGAGCTGAGTATTTTTAATGACCCTCGCAAACATTGTTAAGAGTATCCCCAAATATCAACAGGGTGGTGGTGGCACACACCTTTAATCCCAGCGCTCAGGAGGCAGAGGGAAACAGATTTCTGTGATGAGTTCAGGATCAGCCTGCTCTAAAAGAGCTAGTTCCAGGATAAGTTTCAAAGCTACAGAGAAACCCTGTACTGAAAAACCAAAAAGAAAAAAAAAAGAATATCACCAAATATCACAAGTGTACTTCTCTCTTCAATCTCTTTAATGAATGGCGAATCCTTGTTTTGCCATGTATTTACCACCACAAGTGTGTTAGCCAGGGTTCTCTAAAGGAATAGAACTTATAGGATGAAAAATATATTAAATATAGATATTAAAAGGAGATTTATTAGAGTGACTTGTAGACAGTGGTCTGGTTAGTCCAACAACAGCCATCTCATGACAGAAAGACAGAAGATACACAGTCCACAAGGCTGGATGTCTCAGTCCCAATCTGGTGCTAGAGTTCCGGGAATTCCCAGAGAGCTGCTGGTCTCCAAGCTATGTTGGAATCCCAAAGTAAGTTCTAAGACTGTGAAGGAATGCCTCAGTATCGGAGTAGATGAATTGGCCAGTGAGATTGAGGACAAGCTGGCAAAAAAAAAAAAAAAAAAAACCAAGAGATTCCTTCTTCCATGACCTGACCTGTGATGTGGACTGATACCAGGTGTGACCCAGATTTAGGGTGGGTCTTCTCACCTCAAATGATCCAATCAAGAAAATCCCACCAAGGCCTGAGCAGCTGCTTGGGTTTACCTGATTGCAAATGTACTCAAACTGGCAACCAAGATTATTCATCACAATAGGTTATGACTGTTTTTTTTAATGATTTGATAGAAATAAATTAGTGTCCTCTCACTGTTTAATAGGGAATTTGGATCATAGTGTTCATGTTTATTTGTAAGTAATTAATATTTAATTAGCATCCATAGTTATTTATAATTTCTCTTTGTTTTCTTGGCTCAAGGGCTTCAGGGCATTTAGAAGGTTTTTACCATATGTCATTTCACTTTTCTTAAAGGTAGATATCAAACATCTGTAACACTAAATTAAAGGGAGACATATCCAGATGCTGATCATGAATGGATGCTATTAATCTGGGTAATTAATTATTACAACAATTGAAACCCAGGAGTTAAATACAATGCAAATTTATCTCTCAGACCCCATGTGGTGGCGCATACCCAGCACTTGGCAAACTGAAGTGGGGGGAAAATGGCCTGAGATACATGTGGTGTTAGCTGCTTGTGTTCTGTGGTGTCATCCAGTGACCACAGCTGGCAGAAGCGCTGTCAATCTCAGTGTCCTCTGTCCCTGAACATCAGAGTCCCACCTGCATCTGGGAACCATGGAACTGTGGGACAATGGTCCTGTACCCTGTAAAGATTTGTCACTTGTATTGGTTTAATAAAATTCTGATTGGCCAGTAGTTGGGCAGGAAGTATAAGTGGGGTGACCAGAATAGGAGAACTCTGGAAAAAGGAAAGGCTCAGTCTGCAGTCATCACCCAGACATAGAGGACCCAAGATGAGAATGCTTCACTGATAAAAGGTACCAAGCCACATGGCTAACACAGACAAGAATTAGGGGTTAATATCAGATGTAAGATTTAATTAATAAGAAGCATGAGCTAATCAGCCAACCAGTTTATAATTAAAGAAGGCATTTGTGTGTTTCTTTGGGACTGAAAGGCTGTGGGACTGGGAGGGACAGAAACCTCTGTCAACACCATGGCGTGGAGGAAGTGGCTGGCACTTCTGAGAGTGGCAGTGAGACAGTATCTAAGCCTTTGTCCTGCTGATGACATCATGTGTCCTTAGTAGGAGGGAGGCGGAATTGCAAGTTCACTCAAACAGAGGGAGGGGCTTGGTGAGCACCTGGTCTGTCCTGTTGCTTCCTATGAGGTTAAGCCCCAGTCATCCTAGTTTGACCATTACACAAGATTTCAGACATTTAAAAATATTCCTTGGAGGTTTATGGTGAAGAGTGATACTTCTTAAATGGAAAGTTCTCACTAAGGAACTCTAATATAAAACATGTTTCTGTAAGGAAAAAACAAAGTGTCAATGTCAAAATCCATCAGTATGTTGACTTTGGGCTACTATTTAACTACATTAAGGGTATCTGTATTGATAGGTAGCCCCACACTCCTCTAGCATCATCAAAAATTTGCACAGCTCTTACCAATTTTCTTCAGAACAAGAAGATTTAGACCATTGGCTTAGCTTACGGAGTGAGGCCAAGAAGACACTTTGTAGCTTAAAGAGTGAGAAAAAGAAGCATCCTGGAAGAGAAAACTCAAATACAATTTCTTTGACTAATCATTCAATATTTTTTTAAAAACATAACAACATTTAACATGTCAATACAGTTTGCCTAGCAGTGAGGCCAGGGGAAGGAGACCCTTAGAGATGGGAGTGCAATGAGAAGCCTTTACATTTTCTTTCTCTTAGATAAACAGGGTTGTTGTGGAGCTGGCATTGGTTCCCATGACTCCCACTCACAGTGTTCTCCTTAGGGGACAGAGGTGGGAGATGGCTCAGTAAGATTTGCCGCCCAAGCATGAAGACTCGAGTTGGCACTCCTCAGATCCCAGGTAACGCTGGTGGGCCATGGCGACCCTGGTGTTCCTAACAAGAGATGAATGATGGGAACAGGGGAATTCTTGGGAGCTGGGACTCCTGGCACTGCTAGGCTGGCAACCAGGAGACACTGCCCCAGACGATGTCAGAAGTCAGGACCTGATATTGTCCTTGTATTTGCCTCAGTACACACAGTACCACCCCCATTCAAAGGTTATTTATTTATTTATTTATTTGTTTATTTACATTTTACTGGAGAAGGCACAGAAGCTGATGTCTTTCCAGCCTTTCTCCTTGTAGGATGTTCATGCTAATTGATGCTAATGCAGATAACCCCGCCAGAAAGCACAGACAAGTGAAGGGCTGTTCAACAACTGGTTTATCATCAGAAACTCCAAAAAGAATAAAGTTAACACTGTCTGCATCCACATTCTTCAAAGACCACAGGCCTGCTGTTTCTATACCCCCCCCCACCACCACCCTGTTTTCCAAGTATGGAATTCCTCAGCTCCCAGCCGAGCCTCACGGAGATGCGGCATGCTGTTTAACTTGGCAGTGCTCACCATCCTGGCAGACGACCAATTAGAGGGCACAGGAGTTCAGGGAAAGCTGTAAGAAATGGTCTTCACTGTTGTCCTGCCTGCCTTCATGAACTGAAATCTCAATGCCGAGTGTCAAGAAGCCATGGATCCTAACCCAGCACACACAACTGCAATTTAGATGTTTAACCCAACTCAGCTCGGAGGAAACATGGAAATTTACAACTTTGTAAGCCTTATTTAATCTGTGTATTTTGTTTCAGGTTTCCAATGAATGTGCTTTTATATTATAATAAAGTTTTGATATAGGAGTCTTGAGTTAATACGTAAGTAGATGGTAATGGGTGAGGCTCAGCTTTGAACTCAATAGACCCAGGTTCTAGTTCCGCAGCTGACAGCTCTTCGCTGTTACAGCTTTGTAAGAATGCTGAACATCCTTGCCGGGCCTTGATTTGTGTATCTATTCAACAAATAGTGCCTCAAATATTTCCCCAGTTCTTCTATCAGAAGCAAATAAAAACTTTTACTTGTGGCCACACAAAAAAATACATAGAAGCTATTTGGTAAATGAAAAGAGGAATACGGTTATGTGAGGTTATCAGCGCGACGAGCTCAAGTTTCACAGTGTGTCAGACGGCATTAAAGGACAGACATTTTAAGCAATCTCGTTTGCAGGAGAGACTGTGACCCAGAAGAGAATCGAATAGATCCTTTTCTGGCTTCCAGCTATCGATGCCAAGAGTATCCACACTAAGAAGAAAAGAATGGACCAAAATGCACACAAAACAGAAAAGCCATCCAAGCTCTATAATGGCTGGTGAGTTTGTGGGATTTTTAAGTCAGGCAACTAATAAAAAGATTGTGTATTGGGGGACTCTTTTGGCATGGGTTTTGTGGTCTCTGGACGGTTCCCCCCCACAGCCTATACACTCTTTACTCATAGACTTTAAAACCTGTTGGTTGTCTTTTCTAGTTCATTCTTCAGGAACCCAGTATACACTACATGTTTGTTGCATGAACTAATTGAGGAACTGATGAAATCAGCCCTCAGTTTCCTATGCTGTTGTATGTGAGACGCCAAGAAAATGCTGTCGAAACTGCTCCTGCTTTCTGGGATGTCCCAACCAGGACACAAAGACGCATATGTCAGGCTTCTGTGATCCTATGCTTACCAACTCTGACTGGAAAATAATCACAAATGTGAATTCAGGCTGCTCCACAAGTTTTGCTTAAATTCTTTAAAATCTTAACTTTTGTTCAAATTTCTCTTTAAAACCTATAACATTACCTACATGGTAAAAGGTATTTTAATAACTACCCACACATGGTTCTTCCCCATAAATAATATTAGGGTAACATTTTAAATATTTCCGGAGTTTTTGTAGTATGTACATACGCAGGCACAAGTGCACATGTACTCATTATTATTTTCCAGTGTGTATTAATTAAAATAATACTGCAGACATGCACTATTCTAAAAATGTCCCTGAACATTATGCCTTAGAAATCTCCCTCTATTTTTCTCAATCTAGTTCATTCTTTTACGAATGCTTCTACGGTGATCACTGCAGGGTCACCGTTCACATGGGACACCTTATGAGGCTGCACAGTGGACTGCCTCCCAGTTGCCCTGTTTAGATAACATGAGTTTGCTGGAGCTGTCTACTAGATCCTCAGTTGATGGATAGGCTCGATGGTTTCAGTTTTCCAGTATGGTCCACAGCGATTCAAGGAATATCTCTGTACACACTGCAGTAGCGAGGACGTCCAAATGAGTCTGAAGAAATCATTCATTTATTTTAAATCAATAAGCTTGAGATCAGAAATTGCTTCCTAGGTTCTTATATTAGCTAAGTGCATACGTTGCTCAGCACAAATAATAAAAACAAAACCCGAAATAGCCTGTTGAAAACTTGGAAAGGACAAACAACCCCCATTTACCTTTTAAACCTTTAATAAGCTTTAACATATGAAAGGTCTCTCTACTCTTGTTAGACTCAAGGAAGGAATCAAAATTAAACTTTCAGTCTTTCTGCCTTAGGTCCATTTGATTTAGCTGTGTTAACCGAAGACACACACCACCATTTGAAGCAGCTTATGTGTCTGTGAATGGCAGCATTTCTTCTCCACCAAAGCTAACTGTGTGACAAGCTGCATGTCTACCGAACGGCTTTGACACTGTGGTCTTATAGATTTATGCAGCTGATGCCTTCAGCAGGGATAGATGCCCCTCCCCCATAATGCCTTTGCTCTCTTTTTGTTGCAGAAAGCTTTTGCATACTGAGGGCCATCCATCCCGAGGCACTGTCACAGAGAGCTTGCTGACAGTCCTGAGGTGCTATGTCATTCCTTAGGTGACAGTGTCGAGATCAGGTCTGTCTGACACCAAAAGGAGCTTTGAGGAGGGCAACCTCTTAAGGAGACACTAACTAATGAGGCCTACTTAATGAAATTGCTAAGCATTAGAAATAGCATCTCCAAGAAGGGGGGGAGAGACAAGAGGCTTCTTGTCCAGTTTGGCAGTGATTTGTGGTATTGATTCTGGCCTTTGGCTGGAACTTGAACTGCAGACAGCAGAGGTCCAAGTGCCTTGACCTCAAGTGGAATGTTTACTCCATCACGGAAGGCGTGTGCTTCCCCGGGCTTGAGGGAAGGACAGTGGAGCGGCTGGAAGAAGAGAGGCCACAGAAAGCACTTAGAAGCCACTCCCCAGACACAGTTCGGGAGACGTGCTCAAGAGTCCGGGAGGCTGTCTCCCTGTAAGGCACCCCATAAACTGCCCTCATTGGCAGCTTGTGGTGAGAGGTTTGGTGGAGGACTCTCAGACCGCTAGAGTCCTCTCACAGTGGCACTGGCAGACCCCCATGGGGCTGATTCTACGGCACAGGCAGTCTGCCCAATAAACAAGATCAGCAGCAAGATGCCCTTATCTTTAAGTTGCAGACTTGTTTATGATTCAACTCAATCAAGTTAGCCACCAAATTTTCCAATTGGAAAACATTGGAAACATTGCCTATCGGAAGCTGTTTCTCTTGACAAATGAGCAAGCCAGGCCTGAAGCTCAGACACTTAGGAGGTTGCCGATTCTACCATATGGCTTCCCTCTTGGGAATTTGAACGTTCTCATCCCCCCCCCCCCTTCCTTCTCTTCCTAATTACGGCCATCTTCTTGAGATTCTTTGATTGTACAGATGACATTTTCTGTTTATTAACTGCCATTCAGTGAGATGGACCTAGGAATAGTTGTCTCTGTCTATTGGAGGAGGTCTTGGATTTGCAAACAGACACACTTGGACTTCAAAACAGACTGGACTTTTCACTTTGTGAGACCTTGTACGTTCCTTTCTCCCTCCTGAATCTGTTTCCTTGCCTGTGAGATGAAGACAGCCATGTTGGCTTTGGAGTTTCTCTCCGTGATACATGGAAATTCATGTCTTTGGTATCTCTGGCCTGGGCCTGGGTAGCTTTTTAGTGTAGGGTACCTGAGATTCCTATTAGTGTTGCCTTCATTTCCGGGAGGCTTGAATTAGATGCTTGGTTCTGTTGTCTAAGCTTATACCCATCAGCTGCCCTCTGACACCCTCATTTATAATCTGAGTGGGTGTGCTACAGTCTTCCTAAAGCTCACACGTATGCTCTGTGGTGCCACTCAATCCTGTAAGTCTCTAGCACCTTCCATGTATCTTGCGGGGCATGCTGGCCCATAGCATGTGATGCAGCAACCCCATGAGAGCTCCAAGCATCTGAAAGTTTTACACTGCCTCAAAATCTTGACTCTCTATTATCATAACTGAGAAAAGTGGCAATACCCATGAGGAGGAAAGCTGATGAGGAACGGGAATGTCTGGAAAGCACTGAGCGTGGCTTCAGGCATGCGATGCATGTCCAGTACATATTAGCAATGATTCTGCTTTCTCTTTGCCAGTCTGTATGGCACACGTCTTTAGTTGGTAGAACTTCCGCATGCTTGAATTAGACAGGAATATTCAATTGAAACTGACTTTTGGCTTCTCTGGAAAACCTCAGTGCATACATAAATATAAATGAGATAAGCGCATGGGGTATCACCATTAGAGAATTTGCATCTAAAGGAGTAGCGAGTGCTGAGACGGCCTCCCAAACCATTGCAGGCTGTCTTGGGTTTTGGAGGCTCTATTCCTGCCTTTCCACCCAGACTATTATAAGAGGAGCTATGACTACCTTCCCATGATGTTATTCTAGCTATTCTTGACTAACTCTCAGCTGTCCAAGGGGCGAGGCCCAGCCCTGGTCAGATCTACTTCACTTGGCAGAAGTGATGGAGAGAGTAGCTTGCTTCTATAACCTGTCTATTCAGTGATATAATTTAGGATGCATTCCAAGGGGCAGCATTATGGAAGACTACTTAAAGACTCTGCCAGGGAACTTAACCCAAGCTGCGATGTTGCCCAACAGAATCAAAGCAGGGTTTAAAGCCAGCGCTGCCTTTATTGCCCATTTGAAACTTGGCAAAGGAAGTTCTTTGGGTTGGGGGCACATGAAAGAAATCAAGGCAGAGGAAGGGTAGTTGAGGAGAACAGATGAACTCGCACGTCTAAAACCCTCCAAGTGATACTAAGACTTCCAAAGATACCTGGTTGGGTGCTCTGAGAGTAAGCATGGCCTCTGTGTCCTTTCTTTTCTAGCTACGGGTGTCACACATGAAAAAGGAAAAAGAAGAAGAAGAAGAAATGAAGCAAGAAAGGGTTTTATATATCGAGGCCACATTTGTCAAGCCTCGAATCCCACGCAGATTTGGGAACTGTGTATCAAGCTGAGCTCCAAACTTTCAACTCTGAAAAGCGCTACTTACCTCAAGTAAAAGGCGATTTTCCAGCTCAAAGAAAGGCAGTGCTGCAAGGCTCAGGAAAAGAGGTCAGGAGACTCCTTGTACATCAATCAGCTCCTGGAAAACAACATGTCAATGAGTTAAGTGAACACGAATCAGGCACATATGGATTGAATTTCCCTTGAAATACTCCTGGGGTCCAAGCTTTAAGGGGCGGAGTGGAGGAGGGGTAAAAAAAAATCTTAGAAAATTCTGCAGCCTTGGAACGTATGAAAATACTTCTAAACTGTCGACCGGCGAGGCTGCAAATCCTGCTGACCTGGATCAATGCTGGGTCCAGTTGACCTTTGCTTTCTTTAGATGAGACTGGATCTGAGACCAGTGTGACAGCCAAGGACTTCCCACCCTTGATCTGAACTGCGTTCCACGGCACTGAAGATAGGACGGTCTGCTAGAGAGTGACTTTGAAGCTCCAGGGAAGAAAGCTGGATTTATTTCAGTCAGAAAGCAAACTGCGAGAAAGCGTTCAAGGTGACCAGACATGACTGCCAGTAGCTTGCATTCTGCGAGTCCATCCGCCCTCCAACACACTCCTCCCTGGAATCATCAGGAAGGAAAGTAGAGAGTTACAAAGCTACGGGAGAAAAGGAGGTGACTTTTTCAGAACCAACCTCAAGCTAGGGTGTGACATCGTGAATATGTCCGCCACACCTACGGTTCTCGTGAATTATTAAGGAAATGTGCAAGACTGGGTCTGTGATAACGCGGAGCAGTGTGTGTTGGGAGGAAAGGAAGCATTCGTGGTTTTCATCCAATATATATTTCATGAATGTTAGCACTATCTAAGTCTGGCTTTGGGTTGACACTGCAAAAATTTTGATCTAGAGGATAAGTTACTTCAGTAGTTTCTACACAAAGTTGAAAATCAGCTAATACCAAGTCCTTTCCCTAGAAAGCATGGCAGAAAATGTGAGCTAAGAAACATACGTTTTCATCTCTCCAAAGAGAAACCTGTTGAGGAATGAGGGGACACTCATTGTTTTAGGGGGGCACTTTACAGTTGAGCAATTACCATTTTCTTTAAGAAAAAGTACCAGAGTAGAAACTTCTTGATGCCCAGGAACTATGATCATGGCCTTTTCCTCTTTCTCCGTCATCTTGTTTTTTTCCTTGACACAGGAGGCAATCAGAAATAAATGTTAATGGGATTATTATTTTTTAAACAAATGATTCCCTGTCAAGAGAAAAAAAATTTTTTTTTTTCACAATTGTCAAATTGTGTAGACGATGTTCAAACGGCGCCTTCATTCCCAGAAGCACCACCAAGTTGCAAGCATACTTTTTCTGGTGTGCAGTTGATTGATGTCCATTCCCACATCAGACTAATGGCACTTTATTTTCCAACAGTAGCGAGTAATGAGTGACCTTGAGTGCATATTGTTTTCCTGAAAGGCTTTGTTGCCCTGCTTCTTTCATAAGCACCCCAAGGAAGCAAGGCCTCTGTATTGGTGTTTTGCAGCAAACCTCATTTCTTTCATGGCTTTCTGTAAAAGAATTTGATACAGGGATAGAAGCTACCCTCAGTGAGTAAATGAAATATTGATCCATGCTACTCTGGCCTTGCCTTCACCTTGTCCCAGGGCGGTGAGTTACTGACTTTTCCGTTTTGGCTGTAATAGGAATTATTACAACAGGCCTGTGCAAGTAATTACTTGGCATGGTAAAAAAGGAGGGTCCATCATATATTTCTGGAGAGACGTTAGTTTCCATCAGGGCCAGCAGGCTGCAGTTTTTGGCTCTGTCTTTCCCAGTCTTGATTCAATTCTTTTAACTACCATTAATCACATTCCTTGTCAGCAGAAGTTTATCAAAAGTATTAAGTGAGCAAGGTTGCCTGGCCTCCTTTAAAAAAAAAAAATCAGCCAACACGGGGCAGTAAATTTCAAAATATGGAAGGTTGGTTCCGTGATATATACGAGTGTCTCTTCAGCTAGAATGAGCCGTTTGTTTTAGTGATAGATATTGTAGTTTGAGCTGTGATAGAATCCTTCTCGAGTTTATATGTCGCAGGCTATCGTTTATGAGAGACCATGTGTTTCTAGATGGTGAAGGTCATGGCTGATGGCAAAAGTAAAAGCAGTGGTGATTCATTAAAAATAGTTAATGGGGCCTGTGGCTGACAGGGATAAATAGGAACATGTGGTTTGCCCAACCCACCAGCGTCTAAGTTGACATTGGGTTTCTTTAGCCTCAACTCTGACAACCCAATGGCTATGCAGTCAGGAATCCACAGAAGACAGGAGGGGAGGCAGGATCACCTCCTTCTTGTTGGTAACAGAGTTCAGAAATAAAAGGAATAAAGCTTTGTTGCCTTCAGTTTGGCTTGGATAATAGAAACTTTAAAATTGTTATTAATTTTTAAGTTGTCATAAATATTTTTATTGTATAAAATTCAAAAGTGATAGAAATCTGGCACAGAAAAAATTATACTTAGCATTTAATTTCTTTTAAAAATGACATGGAGTCAAATATGGTATCATGCTTGGTGGTTTAGATAAATGGAGAGGTGACTGTATTTCCTATATTAGTCTGTAGTTCTGGCTGTTTAAGGAGTTCACAACTAAAGATTTTCCCCAACTAATATGAAGTCCCCCAGAGAATCTCATCTTTCAGAATCACGTCTATGATGTATATTTGTTTGTAACCCTTTCAATTATTTTCTGTGGCTGTATTTACATGCAAACACTGTAAGTAAAGATTGGTGTTATACATAATAATGGAAAAGAATATGAACCATATAATAATTCGGAATGTGGCATACATTTAAATACTTGATCCTATTATAATACTGATTAATAACTTGGCTGAAACCATTCCAACATGTGAGTATTTGTTTCAACTGAAGAATGTATTTACTCATTCAGACAATCTGTTGTGTGCTAACATAAAGCAAAATCTAGACATCCTCGGAGAAAGGCAAGGGCCAGAGATCTGCTTCCAGCTGGCATTCAGACTATGGCTAATATAACCTGTGTTCTTAGGTCCTCGCCCTTCTTGAAACCTTCCTGAACAGTCTAGAGATTGCTAAGATCTTGAACACTTAAAGGATGTTTCTGACTAAGATCGAGAGAGTTTGATGGGATATTTGGAGGTGCCAATTGACAAAGGAATAGGTGAACATGCGTGTAACACTGGGCAATTTCCACAATCCAACTCTGGATTTTCTACATGTTGCTGCCAATGAAGATTTCCAAAACAGACCCCTTTGGAGGCTTTGTTGGTGTTTGGCTATCTTGGTGCTCCTTCCCTCTGTCTCTCTTTTTAACTTGAGGAGGCAGTAAGAAATGGCATCAAGTTTGAAATAATGCCACAAGATAAACAGCTCCCTTCTCTACTCTGGATTGCCGCTTTTCCTTAGAAAAACAAATCATTTAGGGTAGTTAGAACTGGCTGCTGCCTTCATACAGGAGAAGATAATAACCAAGGTGCATGGCAAGACCGGCTACTGAATTCATTAGGCAAGGTTCACAGCATCAACAGCAAGAAGAAGCACAGCAAAAATGCTCAAAGTTTTATGTAAGGATGTAACATACAAGAAAAACATATAGAAGGAGGAAGGGACAAGAGAAAAGAGGAGGAGGAGGAACAGGAAGGAGAGGAGGAAGAGAAGGAAGAGGGAAAGGTGGAGGAGGGGAGAAGGGAAGGAGGAAAACAAAGAGGAGGAAGAGGAGAAAGGAGAGGAAAAGAGGACAGAGGAGGAAGAGGAAGAGCGACAACAGCAGCAGTGGCGGCAGTGGCAGCAGCAGATCTTCCCAACTTGCAACCTGCTGGAGAATCTGAATTGGAGACTCTGGGCCGCCTCAAGTGCATTTACCCGATAGACATCACTCATGCTGGGCCCTTCATCTCACAGACAGATCATCCCTTTCTGCCACTTGGCACAAGCAATCCCATAGTCCAAAGAGGTTGGGGGTTTGCAAACTACGTCCCTAACTTAAATTTGAATTTTTTTTTTCCTGGACAGCTTATTTAATTATTTATTTATTTATTTTCAGAGCCGCCATCATTAAGGTAAAACTCCTTGTACAACTGTGGAGCGTTCAGTTGAAAAGCATTCGGAGAGAAAAAGAAAGGAGCACAGCAAATTAACATGTTTATGGGGAGAAGCAGTTCGCCTCAAATCACCTGGAGAGGGGAAATGTGCTGTTTAATTCAAGGCCGAGCGGCTACGGGCATAGAGGATGTTTGGGTATCGCATCACCCTAAAGATGTTCACTGTGCTTACTAACGGACGTTTTATGGAGAAACTAAGTCACTTCTAAGATATTACTCTGATATTATATTTAGTGAATATTTTATGAAAGAAAAGTCCTCTTATTAGAGGTGGCAAATTGCTATCTAATTGCAGTACTTAGGGAACAGGCTGTCTGCTCTCTTGATGGCAGAAGCACAGAAATACAGCTGCCTTTCCACATAACTTCTTTGCAGAGTCCCCAGGGTAACTTTCATTTCTAGGACTTTTTCCTTCCCTTCAAATATTAGCTTAATTTAAAATACAAAATCACATTACATATTTGGTATGCATGAATAAAACAGTGATGTGGACATTTTAGAGAAGTAGGTCCTAGATACACTGCAGAGCAGAGTAAGCCGTTGTCGGCCAGCGCCCTTATTTCTTCTCCCGCTTCCTCAAACTTCAGCGCAAAGCTATTCCGCTCGGATAATGGCTGTGAGCCGTCCAATGTGAGGGCTGTTTGATTATGGTAACTATAACAAGTTCCTAGGTCCTACAACACTAGGCTTTTATCAGTATAGACTAAATAGGTTGGACGCTGGGCTATTTTCTCGTTTTCATCTTGTTTCTGTGTTTCCCATTCTTGAATACGTAGCAGGACTAAGTTCCTAGTACGTGGGAAGCATGTTGCCTTTCCTCCCCCATTGAAGCTTTCCCCATGGAGGGAGGAAGGAGGCTCATGGGCTCAGGACACTTAGCAGAGGTTTATGAGCCTCTGGGAGCCCATGAAGATTGCAAGGATCCCTGAGGTTGCTCCTTCCTCAGAGTTATGTAAGAAATAAAATATTGCTAGGAGAGATGGTGGTGTCATTGCTTGCCAGTTGTGTAGGGGACTTCCGTTGTGTGGCTCTTGGGAGTTGTCACACATGCTGGAGCAAGTACTGTAGTCACCCACAGTGACTCACATACACTCGTAGGTGCACTAACCTGGACTTGAACAGAATCAGTCTTTGGTTTCTTCTTACCTGCTCCATCTGAAGTTAATAGAAATAGGCTCTTTACTCCTTGGTAATGTAACACATGTTTTAGTCATGTTTGGGGGCAACAGAAGTGAATCAAATAGTTGACACAAAATATACTTGCCAGGATAAAGCCTTCCACGGATTGTGAGGGGTAAATTCTTAGTGCCCTGACACATTCTGCTAGGTCCCCCTCCTAGAACAACTGTGCCATTGACGGAGGTACCTGCTACTGACCACAGAGACTTCCCTTGGCCACTAGAATGTGTTCCATTTGCTTTGAAGGGCAGCTGAGATATCCCTTGAAATGAATATCCACTGATCAGCTTTCCCTGGGTTGTACAATTCAATGGTGCGCCCTAGTGACATCTTCAGAGGTACCCAGAGAACTGAAGCATGACCACGACACAGCCATCTGATCAGAAACATTCCTTGTCCTTGTGTCCTTGTCTCACTGCCTTCTAAACATCTGTATCTGTGTTTCGAGGGCTCAGGCTCTGCATAAACTACTTGACCTTGAATTCTTAGCTCAGGTTCAGATTCTAGGGACCCAATTTAAGACACGCTGCTATCTCAGGACTGTAGGATTATCAGAGCTTGAGAATTGATGGATGAATCTTCTGGGTGCCTAACCTAGTGCCGTGAACTATGAAACTATTGATTTTCATACGAACAGTATACAGAAATCCCACATAAATTACCTTGGAAGTTAAGACATACATGTTTAAGCAAATATCAGACCAGATAACATTATTCAAGGGCTACAAGAAAGTCTCAGGTATGTGTTACATATTATCAGAAACAAGGCAACAGAGTGAGATTCTATCTGTGTAGTGGGGATGAGGTCATAGGAGGTGTTAACTAGGTGAGGCTAATGGAGCTGTGACGGAAAGATTCAGAGAGGACAGTTTATAGTGCCTGAAACAGGTAATAGCTAATGTGGTGTGGAACTGAAATCAACCAAGAGATGGGACTCTGGGTGACTGTAGGGCATCTCCAGAGGATCACCTGATGGGGAAGAGTCTCCCAGAGTATGAACAGCACCTTCCAGTGGTTCTCAGATAAAGGGAGATCTGCCAAGGAGAGAGCAGGGGTGCCTTGCCGTGGGTTTTTGTTCCCTGATGCTAGTAAGTCCATCTGTCCCATTGCAGACACTTCTGCTCCAATCCTTCACTAACATCATAACGCCTGTTCTTTAGCTTTCTTATGTGAATGACTCATGGCTCTCCAGGAATCCTCCTAGCCCCCACTGGAACTGCGGAGAAATCTGGTTTTCTGGACTGAGCAGCAACCAGGCTGTCAGTATCTCAGCCTGCAGAGGGTCATTGTTGAATAACTCAGCTCATGTTGTGTAAACCAATCTAATAAATCCCATTTTAATATATATACACATACACACACACACATATATATATGTTCATCTTGTTATCTGTTCATCTAGAAAACGCTGACTAATACCTACAAGCATAGTGTTCTAAATGCAGGGGTGGGGGCTCAACAAATTCTTTGGGTAGAAAAATTGGCAAATGAGTCATTTACGAAAACCAGGTTCCGTTGAAAGCCCATGTCCCATTGCATAATGTGGTGAGCGATGGATGCAGACTCCTGATATCAGCTTCTTACACAATCCTCCCCGAGCTTTAAAAGGTTGCGGTGCAAATAGCTTGTTTAGAATGGAGCCTTTAACAGTTATTGAGCTATTTGGGCAGTGTTAAGTTTCTGAATTCACAGCAAACAGAGACTTCTCTGATTCCAGCTGAGAGTGGCTCTCAGAAAGCCTGTCCTGGAGGCACCTTATGAAATACAAAGGTGTAGTTTTGTAGATCACAAACAGAACAATATCCTATATGCTCTGTTGTGTCTGGCTTCCCCTGCTCAGCATGTTTTTGAGTGAAGATCGCATTTCTGTATGTATCTGTGATTTGTTTCTTGGTACTTACGGAGAGGTCTTCTTTTGCCAATCTATAAAGAATGTTTTTCCTTTATAGGGGCCCTTGGAGGTCATAATATTTTGCATATATAACTGTAGATGGATAAATTATAAATATAAATTTAAATTATATTTAAATACTTTTCTAAATAATTTATGACTAAAAGATCTCAGCTTTTTAATCTAAAATCACAGGCTAGTAGATGGATTAGAAAATATAATCCATGTACCTGGTATCGTTAAGAATGTACCTCACCTTTTTGGGTCTGGGTTACCTCACTCAGGATAGTGTTTTCTATTTGTTTCTAGCCATTAATAAAGGTCAAGGAGTGTATACCTGGTGAACCTAAAGAAGCTAAATAAGAAGGTGAACCCAAGAAAAAACATATAGTTATCCTCTTGGCTAAGGGAAGTAGATAAAATTGCTGGGGAGAAAATTGGGATCTTGGGGGTGGGGTGGGGTGGGGATAAGGGGGGACGGGGAGAGAAAAGTGAGAAGGGGAGAATTGGGGGAACTTGGGGAAACAGGAAGATTGGGATAAAGGAAGGTTGGATAGGGGAGCAGGGAAGCGCATATCTTAGTTAAGGGAGCCACCTTAGGGTTGGCAAGAGACTTGAACCTAGAGTGGCTCCCAGGAGCCCAAGGCGATGTCCCCAGTTAGTCCCTTGGGAAGCTGAGGATAGGGAACCTGAAATGACCCTATCCCATAGCAATACTGACGAATATCTTTCATATCACCATAGAACCTTCATCTGGTGATGGATGGAGATAGAGGCAGAGACCCACACTGGAGCACTGGACTGAGCTCCCAAGGTCCCAATGAGGAGCAGATGGAGGGAGAACACGAGCAAGGATGTCAGGACCACGGGGGGTGCACCCACCCACTGAGACAGTGGGGGCTGATCTATTGGGAGCCCACCAAGGCCAGCTGGACTGTGACTGAAAAAGCATGGGATAAAACCGGACTCTCTGATCATGGCGAACAATGAGGACTGATGAGAAGCCAAGGTCAATGGCAAGGGGTTCTGACCCTACTTCATGTTCCGGCTTGGTGGGAGCCTAGCCAGTTTGGATGTTCACCTTCCTAGACATGGACGGAGGGGGGAGGACCTTGGACTTTCCATAGGGCAGGGAACCATGACTGCTCTTTGGATTAGAGAGGGAGGGGGAGAGGAGAGGGGGGAGGGGGAGAAGCAAGGGGGGAGGGGGAGGGAAATGGAAGGCTGGGAGGAGGCAGAAACTTTTTTTTTTCTTATTCTCAATAAAAAAATATAAAAAAATTAAAATAAAAGAATGTACCTCACTATGAAAGACAGATTCAACCTTAGGATGAACACATGGAAGAAGGGTTTCCAAGAAACTGGGGTCAGGTATTGTTCTAATATCTGGCAAAACAAATTAGTCTTAAAATCAAAATCAGTCGCAGACAATGGAAGTCATTTCATACTAACTAAATGAACAACATGCCCAGAAGACATTATAGTTTTAAACATATACATAGCAAGCACAGGAACCTCCATTTCATAAAACAAATAGCACTGAATGTAAAGATACAGGTTAAGCCTGATACAACGTTAGCAGAGGACTTCAACACCCAGCTTCACTAATAGACAGGTCATTCTGACAAAAATTAAGAAGAGAAATTAAATGATGTCATCAACATCTATAGGCATCTACAGAGCAAGCTATACCATACTCTCTTCAGCAGCCGATGGAACTTTCTCTAAAACAGATCATCTGAGAGGACACAGAAGTGATCTTTCCTCTCAGAGTGCAGACCTGCAACCTTTAAGAAAATAAATTATAGCAAATAATAGTGAAGATGCGGATTACAGGGAGTCCTTGTACAGTGGGAGTGTAAAGTACAGAAACTAGCATGAAAACTTCTCATAAACTAAAAGTAGATCTGCCACCTGACCCCCAGCCACACTATTCCTGGTCCTGACTCTAAGAATCCTATGTCAACACACCAGCAAGATACTGGCCCATCAGTTATCATTGCAACCCTCCTCAGAATGGCTATGTTATAGAAGCAAACTAGGAGCATAACAACAGGGGAATGAATGAAGACAGTTTGTGTACATACAATGGTTTTTGTCCAACCACAAAGATCATAGAAGTCAAGATGCCTAGAGAGAGAAAAGAGACAAACAGGAGTGGAGAGGGGTAGACAAAGAAAAAGTAAGATTTTGTGGGGAAAATTGTGATCAGTGTACAGTATTTACTTGTGAAAATGTCCTTAAATATCCTTATGTATCATGTACAATGAATATACACAGTGAACCATTTTTAAATAAATATAAGTAAAAAAGAGTTTATCATTAATAACTAATAATATTAAACATGTACTTTATAACAAAAGCAGAAATACATTGATTATTTTTTGCTAATAAATGATAATTTAAGTAAACTTAAATGTTACTTAAATTTAAGTAAGCTTAAATATTAAATTGAATAACATTTATTATCTCAAATTGTCCATGGATCAAGAATTCAGAGCTTGTATAGTCAATTATCTCTTAGGAATCTGTATTAAAATCATGAAAGAAAGCTGCTGCCATCTGAAAACTTAATCAGAAACAGACAGTCAGCTTGGTGGCTCACTGGTGTGACAGCAGTCGCTGTGAGGAGGTCCCAGTCTATCCCCCACATGGATCTCTCCATGGGATTCTCAATATAACTTCCATTCTCTCTGAGTAAAGATCTCCAAAACAGCAGGGTGGATGCATAAACTCACCAATCACATGCCAGCATTCACCCACATCCTCTTAGTTACACTGATTATGCTTATATGGTATAAAAAGAGACTATGAATATTGGCTATGACCCTGAAAAAGTTTCATTGATATCCTAATGCTAGTATCTGAATATAAATCACTTTAACTGGAAATAGAGACTCTGCAGGTATTACCCAAGTTAAAATGAAATTATACTAAGTGACTAGTGTCCCTTTAAGAAGAAAATATTTGATCTGCTTAACAAGAAAAACATTCATGCCTGTACTGGAAACCTAACCAATTACCTAGGGCTAGGAAAGCCGTGGCTCTTAGAGGAAAACGTGCAAATGCCTCTTCACTAAACCAGCTTGATTCCAAAGTACATTCTGAATATTTGTCCTTACAGACACAGATAAGTATAATCCTCACCTTCATCAAGGAAACTTTGCTTTGCAACGGACGGAGACCATTACAGGAAACCACAACCAACTGAAATGCAGAGTTATGGAGCCCAGTCCCACACTGCAACTCCTGCACCTAAAGCTTGGATCACTTCAGAAACGAGGGCAGTAAGAGCCAGAGGAACAGACCTGTGAGATTGTGTCTCTAGAATTATAGTCAGAAGAATAAAGTATTATCAACACACATGGCTAAACATGAGCTGGACAAGGACAACAACAAAAGACATGTTGACATGAACTGGGAAAAGCCCACCAAACCTCAATCCTACACAAACAACTACAGGCAACTAAAGAATGCAGTGAGCAAGAGAGATAGTCTTTTCCAGGGACAAGAACACCAAACACTCAGTCCTGAAAACATACATACAAGTAATATATATATATATATATATATATATATATATATATACAGAGGAGATGTACTTATATATTTAGGAATACTTGTGGGTAACAATTATTAATGAAATAGAAGTTATGAATTAGAAAGATAGCAAAAAAGGTATATGGGAAGGTTTGGAGAGAAGGAAGGAAGGAAGGAAGGAAGGAAGGAAGGAAGGAAGGGGGAAAACAATGTGATTATAAGATAATCTCAAAAAATAAAAGAAATCATTTTTGAGAAGAAGAAGAAGAAGAACAAGAAGAAGAACAAGAAGAACAAGAACAAGAAGAAGAAGAAGAAGAACAAGAACAAGAAGAAGAAGAACAAGAACAAGAAGAAGAAGAACAAGAAGAAGAAGAAGAAGAAGAAGAAGAAGAAGAAAGAGGAGGAGGAGGAGGAGGAGGAGGAGGAGGAGGAGGAGAAGAAGAAGAAGAAGAAGAAGAAGAAGAAGAAGAAGAAGAAGAAGAAGAAGAAGAAGAAGAAGAGATAATTCAGAGACAGACAAATACCCCAGGTCAAAAGCTGTGTGAAAGGGATGCAGAGATATGGTGATGAGGAGACATGGCGAGGTGATGCAGAGATACAGAGATGCAGCTATAAGTCAAACAGTGTCACAGATTGTGGACACCTTACAAAATCTTAAGAAGCCAAGCAGAGATCTTCCATATAGCTATAGCAGACTGCTTTCCACTAGAGGACTGAGGGGGCAGGGAAGAAAAGAGAGGGAGTGGGAGGAATGGGGAGATCAGAAGCTCCATACATTTCCTGGGTTTGCAGAGGAATTTAGGATTATATCAAAAGGCTTAAACTGAGCAAGTGGCATGTTCTGTTCGTGATTCTAGAAGATGGGTCTGTGATGTGGGAGTGTCATATATCAATCTGTTGATTTCATTGGTTAAGCAATAAAGAAACTCCTTAGCCCTGATAGGTTAAAACATAGGTAGGAGGAGTAAACAGAATAGGATTCTGGGCGGAAGAGGAAGTGAGCTCAGACTCTGCTCTGCTCCTGGAGAGACCTGACAGCTCTGCTCTCTGGAGCAGAGACGCCATGCTCAGCTCTCCCGTGTAGATGTGATAGCTCTGCGCTCTGAGGCAGATGCATGAAGCTCAGACCCAGGATGGACATAGGCTAGAATCTTCCCGGTAAGCGCACCTTGGGGTGCTTACACACATTATTAGAAATGGGCTAAATTAATATGTGAGAATTAGCCTAGAAGAGGCTAGATAGAAACGGGCCAAGCAGTCTTTAAATGAATACAGTTTGTGTGTTGTTATTTCAGGCATAAGCTAGCAGGCGGCTGGGGTGCTGGGGACACAGCCCCGCCGCACTTATTTCAACAGTTCTGGACACTAGGAATGGGCAGTAGATAGAAGAAGATGCAAGAACTAAATGAAAGCATCAGTTACAAGACTCTTATGAGATCCATCCAAAATGATTTTTGCCTGGGTTGAAGGTGAAAAGCAAAGGAAGGGGGACGATTACAGCAGATGTGTGCTAGATCTCACATTTCATGGGATGCAAAATTCAAGCTAGTCTTCTTCAAGTCATTGGAACTTCAACTCATTTAAAATATGAACTTAATCCATTGTAGGATAGAATTTATTGCTATTTCTTATTGTCTCAGTTAAAAGGCAATACGACCTAACAGGGCACAAAGCCAGTCCCAAATCTGCCTCTTGTCTAAAAAAAAAAAAAATCTTTCTTCAATTCTTCACTAACATCTAGTCACACTGAGGACAGTGTCTTTCTGTGGATGTGGTGTCCCTGTAACGCACACCCCTTTGCCTCTGCCTAGCATGACTCTCCAGGTTACCTTCACAGAACATCTGTACTTTAGTGCCTTCTCTTATCCAGTTACCTTCTCTTCCTCCCTCCCTCCCTCCCTCCCTCCCTCCCCCCCCCCCCCCCCCCCCCCCCCCCCCCCCCCCTTCCTCCCTCCCTCCATTCCTTCCTTCCTAATTTCCTTTTCTTTTTCTCATCCCATTGGGTACTAATGATGAATCCTACCGCATGCTACATGCTTGCTTAGATAGCCTATCAACTCCGTGCCCTGATAAACCAGCCTGCCTTCATCTTATGCTTGAAAGCCATCTTATAATAAAATCAAACTAGGTTCATTCCTATTATGATTAAATCTCTGTTTCTCCAAGATTGGGCTATGTCCCAATTGTAACCTTAACTACAAATAAATGGCTCTGTACTGCCTGTTCCAGGAAACAGCAACTATGTCTTTGTTTCACAAGGCTGTTATGACCAATCTTGCAACCTTACCTTTGTTTCAAAGTGTTATTATGACTACCTCATTATGTTCAAGTTTCTGCCTGCCAAAGTTCCCATTTGGAAACCCCCTACTCTTATCCTATTTGGAAACCTGTACCCCTGAGATATAAAAATCTTGTCTTTCTCATGTTTAATGTTGACCTCTTGAACTCTGCTTTAGAGGGAGGTAGTCTATGTACATGAATAAAAACAGTTTGCTTTAATTAATTGCTTGCTTTAAGTAATTTGGCCATGATTATTTGGGTCTATGATCTTTCTCCTCAAATCTTTGGGATTAATAGCTTCTGGGAAACAAACATCAAATCCAAGTCTTTTCAAAAATATATCCATTTGGCACAGTCTATGGTACATTGTAGAAATTTGATTAATAATTATTTAATGAACAGAGACAGTAAAAGATGGTGAGAGTATTTATTGACAATTACTGGTAGAATTATTTCCGATAAATATAAAGATACTCATATTTTCTCCCAAAACTAACCTTAAAGAACCCCTAAGCCTCACCAGAAAAGACAAAAATGGTTTATATGATTATTTTTCACGTGGTTCATTTGCAATGCTGAGCTCTTGAGATATGGAGGATTAGCTGGTCTGGCAGGCCTGTCTACAGTGTTGAGCTTAAATTAAGCTGCTGTATCTGATCTTGACTCTGGTGCTGGGGAATCCAAACTCGTTGTGACTGCATAGGCAGTCACTTTACCAGCTTAGGCAACTCCTGGTCCTTATTTCTTTTTCTTGACTTGATACCTTTCGCTCTCATTAAATTTGTTTATCTAGTCTTTAATAAATTTGCATTTCCATATGGATACAATACAGCTTATTTAACTAAACCTCTTTTTGATCATTTATATTGTTTTCAGTTTCTCATAATAATACGAAGGCCTAATTTTAATGTTAAAGTATTTTTCCAGGAGCCTCCGCCTGACAGTAACACTGTTGCTTAGTTTGCTGTTTGAGATGATGTTTCAAGCTGAAGTGTTTATGAATTCAGAGCTTTGTAGGCCATTTTTTCCAGAGCTATATCTCCATACTTCTACCACGGAAGTGCATGTGTGAACAAGGTGCACCGTGTTGTCTTTTCATAGCAGTATGTGGATCTTTTACAATGAACTTCAAGCCTGACTATTGCCCTTTCTCCATCTCTAGCAGCTGATACAGATTAGAAATCACCAAGCTTGTAATTTTACTGATAAGGAAACTAAAGTCCAAAGCAAAGAGTTAGCACGAATGCTGGGAGATGGTAGCGCACGCCTTTAATCCCAGTACTGTGAGTTCGAGACCAGCCTGGTCTACAGAGCTAGTGCCAGGACAGGCTCCAAAGCCACAGAGAAACCCTGTCTCGAAAAACCAAAAAAAAAAAAAAAAAAAAAAAAAAAAAAAAAAAAAAAAAAAAAAAAAAAAAAAGAGAGTTAGCACGAAGCTACACCTGGAGCCAGAATGTCTGAGCTTTCTACTACAGCTCTCTTAGCTGAGTTGAGGCAGAGTCATACTATTTATTTCTGGGGTAGGGGCTCCCCAGCAGTTCCCTTGCCTAGCTCTCGTATCCTCATCTAGGAAGCAAGTAATTACAGTTCATGCAGATGTCCCGCAGAAGGAGCAGGGCCAGACCCAGGGTATGTGGCTGTCTCTTCAGGTCTATTCATTATCGCCATCATTCTCTGTGACAAACAAAAATGCCCTGAACCTTCTTCGCAAGCTCCCTGGCAGGACTCTGCTGATTACCTCTAATCACCTGATGCTGAGCCACTGAGGAGCCTTTGACTCGGGCTGTGGTTGGGCACTTTTCTCTGTGCATAAGAACTGGGATTTGCTTGTCAAAACCTGTAGGAGCAAATTGCCTTCAACTTTTCCCACAATTACATCCTGAGAGATGCCATCATTTGCACTTACGTCTCCGCTGGATATTCCTCTGGTTTTAAAAAGTGTAACCTTGTGCATCTTGACTAACGGGATCATGAACTCCACTGGAAAAAAAAAAGTGTTATTATTCCTGCAATGAAAATTGGCCTGTTGGCTGGGTTATTTCCATTTAAACACATTGTTAAACTAAAACAAATAAAAGAAAACAAGACAAAAAAAGCAACTGCCATTCATTTCAATGGGGGAAGTGGCGAGAAAGTCATTGATGCCCAGCTCCTTGTCCTCGGCTTTGTCCTTATGCTCCTGAAGACCTCAGTTGAGGTTTTACCCAAAAGAAGCCACAGTGGGAGCCCAAATGTGTCCCTTTTCTGCAAAGGACTATCTTGAGTTGGCTTCAGGACACTTCTATGTGCAGAAACGACAGCACATTAAATTCTTTTCTTGCTGGATCATATACATACCACAGACTGTCACATACATTGGGTGCTTGTCCTAGACAAAAAAAAAAAAAAGGCTCAGGATAGATGTTTTCACCATCCCTTTAAAGCAAATCCTTTGATGTTGTTTTTCGAGGCAGGGTTTCTCTCTAACAGTCATCACTGTCCTAGTACTCTCTTAGAAGGAAGACCAGCCTGCACTGAGATCTTCCTGCCTCTGCCTCCCAAGTCCTGGGATAAAGGGTGTACGCCGCACCACCACCTGGCATTAATATAAGTCTTAAACCAAGCTGACACCTGTTACACTGGATGAGAGCTCTCGCATCCTTTGCAGTGAAGATCATGTTGGGATATAGAGTGTGATAGGAGCCTTGGTGACCGAGTCAAAAGACCAGTAGAGAAAGCTAAGACTGTGTGCTTGTGTACAAAATGTCCTGGCTTCTGCAGGTAGAAGGCAAAGTCAGCATCTTGGTTAAAACAGAGATAATTGATCTTAGAGATATCACCTCAGCCCTTGAAGCATTTTTTCCATGCATTACGGCGAGGGCAGCTGCCCAGGTGATAGACATAAACGGATTCTGTGAATGGTAAATATTCCCAAAATGACAGAAGTAAAATTTTAGTCAAGTCTCTCCTAGCTTGTTTTCACATTCCAAAGACATTAAAATTCAATGTGGCTTTATTTTTTTATTCTCACACTTAGTGAACTGCTTATGCAGAAGGAAGCCTAACCACTCCTCTCTCTGTCTTACCTCATGAGATGTAAGAACCCGCTCCCACCCTGGGCCTGTGCTGTAATCTTGCTTTCTGTGTTTATTGGATACTGCTCTGACTGCGAGTGAAACTCAGAAGGCTGGAACTCCAGGTTCACATTTACCTCTCCCGCAGTTGCTATTAGGTGACAGTACCCACCCTCCGTAACATTTTCCTGCTAACCACTGATATGCCAGCTGAGCCAATGACTGTGTCTGAATCACAGCTGGATGGCTTTGGGACACTAATATTCACATGACAAATTTTACCATTTTGCACATATTTTGTTGAAATCACCAATAACTTTTTAAAGCACAATTTCAAATATCATTTTAACACAAACACCTAAACACTGTAATAAAATATATATTATTTCATAATTCTAAGTTGAAGGTTGACTTTTAAAGGAGTGTTCATATGTTTGGCATGGCTGGATATGATCGATGCCTCTTTCTAAAAATTGAGGGGCTGTGGAATTGAGAATACATTTTTTTTCTGCAAATTTGAATTTCTTCACGCCTACCACTCCTGCTTGACATTTATGCCGCAATCTCCAGGTGGTGTGTTAAATTCTGAGCATCCTTTTCGAAGGCTACAAGAGCCTGCGGATTCACCTTTAAGCACAAGAAGAGTTGCAAAGTGAAATCCTGCAGTCATGCGTCATAAACCACAGATGCATGTGGCTTCCTCAGTTTGACACCGGTGACTGTTCGGCCAGCAGACAGGGTGTGCTGGGTGGCAAACCCACACGCCCTCATGCAGCATGCAGAGGCCAAATCATCGCCAGGTGACTCCACAGGAAGTCATGACCCATTTGCTCTGGGTAAGGAAAATGGAGCCTGTATGTCAAGGAGGAGAAGCCCTGGCTGGTGGGCACATTTGGCAACATCTTAGTTTCCCCTTTGGCGGCCGCCAGAGGTAGAAGAATACAATGAGTTATTGTTCGCGTCTCCCTGCGAATTGACAGATGCATGCTTAAAGGGCAACTTCAGTACCAGGGGGGCAAAGACTTGATCCTGCTCTGCCCCGAAAGTAAATATTTATCCTTAATTCAGTCTAAATGAATATTGGACTCTCCCAGCAATCTTTTCTCCTCCTGCCATTTTCTCATTAAAATCTCTGATGCTACTTCTTCACAGTTTCCACAGACAACAGGCTTCCTGCTCATTATACACCAGCTCCGAGATTTGGGACAAAGGTCATTTAAACAAGAGAAAATCATGTTAAAGAAAATGTAGGGAGCAATTTGAATATAGCAACAAGTATGGCTGTGTTGGAAATATAATGAGTTTTGACTACTTTTTCTTTAGAGAAGAATTCAAGACAGGAAATGATGTGGCTACCAAACTTTTATATCACACAACATTTTAAACATGCCAATTTATCTTCTTTTGGAAATATGAATACTTAATAACATATTGGCTCCTGCTGAAGCCAAAAGCCAATTATGTATCTCTACAAATAGGTTCATTTTGTGGGGATATGGGAATGGGACTGTGTAGAGGAGATGCAAATTAAATCTAAATTTCTTTAGAAAGGCAGAGTAAGAGCTATTTAAACAGGAAATCAATTATAAATGACAAGGTTAAAAAAAAAACCTAGGTTTTATCTTTTCTAGAATCAACTATAAAACTTGACTGAGATAATGAGAAAGACACAATGGGGAAATCATTGCAGTAACTCTGTTGAACAGTCTATGTGCCCGGCATGGGTTACAGAAGAATACCTTGCATACGTGAACCCACCGCATTGGTGGCCATGTTTGAGGCTGTTTCATTTCATTCTCCTTCTCAAGCATGTGAGGCCTGGACTCCTTGTAGCTCACAGAGACTGGGGGTCCAGGGGCGGAGAGTGGAGGGCATCTTTCCTTTTCTCATAGTGGACCTTGATGAGCTCTTCCCAGAGTTTGACTTAGAACATCTGGAAATGCCATACACTGGCCTCCACAAACTGTATTGTTCCGTGATTGGTTTTATACAGCTGTGTTTTATTTTAGCATTGAAATTGTATGGATATGATAGCTATAGGGGAACTTAACTAGAAGCAAAATCGCAAAAAATATGCAACAATTGATAAAGGTGTTGTCTTGCTTGACCGTGTGGCGTAACTGACATTAACTATAGGGGAGAAATACCATTGCATATGCAGTGTGGCATTGTTTGACAGAAATGATTGGCAGGGCTGGGGTTTGGGAATCCGTAAAACTTCATTTAAAAAATATCAAGATTTTGTTTTGATTTTAATAACACTTTAAACTATTTTACCCATGAAAATCTTTTAAATAAGTGTGACTGCCCTCATTTTACTATAAACTAATTATAATTGAGTCTTGCGATCTGCTCAAAATCCTATTTATTGTTAGGTGATGGAGATGGCATATAAAACTAATTTTGTCACAGTTCTGAGTTGGAGCTTTATGAGCTTGCATCATGGGATCTATGCCAGTCAAATAAATAAGCTTCTTAGCAAATAAGAGTTTATGAGCATCCTCCAGTAACCATGGCATTGTTTAGAAAAGGCTTAGAAGTTGTCATCTATTCCTACCCTATGATGATATTTATGACACTCATAAAACAATGCTCCTATCTGTGGATCCTTCTTCCCTGACAAGGGCCTTTGCTGTCTACAACCTACAACAGTTGAAAAAGGAACAAAATGTTAGCACCATTGTTATTTCTTTTTTTAACGACATAGGCCTGGTGTGCTCTGTTGTCTCCCAAGTCTGTGCTTTAGATATCTGAGTTCTGTACATTGAGTCCGAGTAGTTTCATCAAACAGGCTTAGAGACTTCCTGCAACACAGTGATTTGTGAACAGTAACACAGGATGGTTACAGGATAAGTTTGGCCAGAAACTCTGTCTATAGGACAAATTCTGTAAGAAACCATCTAATATAATGAATTTATCCAAGGAGCTAAAAGGAAATAACTGCCACCTAAGAACTGTTTCCCCATTTCACTTATGATTTACTTGGATCTAGAGCCTCAGTTTTTTGGAAGGCTCGTGGAGGCAGATATGGGGATAGAAGTGGAGAACAGAAAGATTCAAATGAGATATGGCTGTGAGATGCATACGTCAGCTGAACTGAGGGCAGCGTGGAGACAGATTTGTAAGGGAGCTCCTGACATTGTGGTGGTCACAAATCTCTGCTGTCGCTGTGATGAGTTCTTTAGGGACACTTTTCAACACAGAGTTCACAGTTCTAGCTGCAGAACCACACGCTAACAGTTCCTGCAAAAAATAAAAACGAACTCACACAATCAGCAATAATTCCCTTAACTAAAATGCCCACTCTCAAGATAGCTTTAATATTAGTGCTCATCCTTTCTTGCAACAAATTGTTTATCAACAATGGGTTTGCCTATAATTTTATAGAATATATTTATATTACAGAACCAGGGCAGAGAGTTGTTCCAAATTTCTCTGAAGTCTCTCGTCCCTCTTCCCAAGGTGCTATTTGTTTACTTCCTAATATTCTTCTTAAATAAAGTGCTATATTTTATGTTTTTAATATTCCCAATGTTATTTTAAAAATATGAGTGTGTAAATCTTAATACAACTCTCAACTATCAAAATAAAATATTTAAGGTATACAAAGTATTAGTTCCCAATAAAACTTTTTAATGGAATGAATAGAGGCAGTATATGTAACAAACAAAATGATTTATAACTTCTGAAAACAAAAATAAATAAGTCACACATAAAACTTATCAACACAGGGGACTAGAAGTTAGCTCAGTCAGTAAAGGCTTATAGGCAAACATAATGACCTGAGTTCAATTCCCCAGTACCACATATATGTATATACATATATGTGTGTGTGCTTATATATTTATATATATTTATATATTATATATATTTGTGCATGTGATTCCAGTGTTGCAGAGGCAGAGACAGGCAGATCCTGGGGCTCACTGGCCAGATAGCTGAGTTTTCTTGGCAAGTATGAAGCCAGTGAGAAATTCTATCTAAAAAAAAGAAGATGAACTACACCAAAGAAACTACACTCAAGTTGTCACCCTGATCACACACCTGTGTACTTGCATACACACAAACAAGCATACATAATATATGTATACAAATATGTACATACATACTATATATACATATGTTGAAAATAATGGCTAATAGAGTATTTGCAAGAAGCATGAATTTGCTTTTGGAAGGGAAAGTAAAAGCATGGGCAGGAGTCTTATGCACAGTATCTTTTAGTAGTGTTTGAAATTCTATAGCAAATGTTTCAAACCTGCATTTTGCTAAGCAAGCTGGTGGACCAATGCTATCATTAGATTAAGAAAACTTTCAGGAACAACAAAAGATGACTTTTTTGCTTCATGTTTCATCTGTATGTTTGTGTATGGTGTATGTGTGTGATATATGTGTAAAATACAAATATATAATATATATGTGTGGCATGTGCGTCTTTATGTGACAGTGGGCATGCATGTGGAAGTCAGTGGACAACTCTGAATGTTGGTCCTTGCTTGCTATCCAGTTTGTTTACTGCTTCATATGCCAGGTAAGCCGACTCATGAGGTTCCAGAGAGTCTCCTGTCTCCACTTGCCATTCTCCCTGTCTAGGTGCTGAGAATACTGACATCTATCTGCACTGCTGAGTCTAGACTTTCCCATGATTCTGGGAATCGTCAAGCTTGTGTCGAGCCATCTCCCCAGCTCCTAATTTCATTCTGTGTAACAGTAGAGATGCAATCATCCTGTATCTGGGTGTTCCCCAAAATACACTTTCAAAATATATAAGAAAATGAGACAGATTGTATATTAGCATAGCAAATGTGTTTGAAGTATACTCTTGGGAAATTGGTGAGATCAACAAAAACCAGTTGAGCCTATAGGAAAGTTAACCATGGCCAAAAGCTTTGATCCGATTGGCATGGGTCTGCCCAACAAAGAATGAGTCTTCTCAAGGTCATTTGCATATGCAAAACTGATCCGTATCCTTGGCAAAGGAATTTCAACAGCTACTAATGAAGCAGCCACAGTCCACAGGACATAATGCAATAAAATCATAAATACATTTAAAAGATGAGGAAAAGAAATCAACTTAAAAATCAAAAGAGGTGCTTCAAAGCAGCTTGTGGGTTAATGAAGAAATAGGAAGAGAGTTTGATGAATCTCTGGAGCTGAGTGGGAAATCACTATTTAGTTGAACTACCAGGACAAAGAGAAAGACTTAAAGGCAAGATAATTAGGGCAGAAAATAATTCAGGAAAAAGGAAATTTTCAAAGATTAATCTAGTATAAAAGTTGACAAGGCTTATGGGGGAAAAAGCACACAAAATATTAAGAATATGACACAGGTCAACTTTAGACACACTGAACAAATTAAGGCCCTAAGAAAAGGTGACAAAATTTTATTCTAGGAGTGCTAAAACCTTTTTACATTATTATTATTATATTTTATGCATTCTAAATATATGTACACGCATACACATATATTCATACACAGCCATTTAAAAAAACCAAACTAATGAGAATTTTATTCACTAAAGATGTCAGACCGAGACAGGTGTCTTTGATATCAGCTTGTAAGAATCACTTCCTATGAACTTTTCCAAAGGTTAGAGCTAGAAGAGAAAAGCTACTCTGCCATAGGCCTTTTCAAACAAAACACAAGTTTAATTTAATGAGAAGAGTTTAGAGCTTTCTCATGTAACGCTGCTGTCTGCTCCAGCACGGAGCGTGCACTCAAGGAAGCAGAAGTAAAGCTTTTACTTACCTCGTGTCCTACCCCCACCTCCTCTGCCACCTTCACAACAGAGTTCCATTTTCAAACCATCAACCCCGCTAGTCAGGATGTCACCTTGAGCTGAAGGGGAGTATAAAAAGAAAATAAAAACAAAAATAAACAAACAAAAAAGAGGGTAATCATACACCTCTCATCATGGATGCCCCTGACGGGATCAGGATTTCATCTGCAAAGAGCAATGAATTATTACTCAACATGTAACATCTGCCTTGCCTATGACCCTAAGAACTTTACTATGGCAACAGAGAGAGCATTGAAACCGTCATCTCATTAGATCAAAAAAAATAGGTAATTAGTAAACAATAAAAGCTGTTAGTAAACTTTCATTGTTTTCAGATAATTCTTCTTAATCCAATTAAGAGCACACAGAAATTCTGCCAGAAGAGATGGAATATAGAGCTGAATCTCTTGAAATGGTATGTTTAAAATGTGTGTGGGGGAACCAAACATCCAGATCATCATATATATATGCATATATATGTGTATATGTATGTATATATAATAGACACCTGCAAACTATATATTCACACAGAAATATAAATTACTCTATGTTCATTGATTCAGTGAAATGAATGATTAAAATGAGTGGGTCATTATCAGCACAGATGCATCTAGTACCCACTGGAAAACAGAGCAGGATGGCCCCTTGATATGAGCACCAACAGTCCTGTGATGTGTCCTTCATGAACAGCTGCCTTGTACAGCAGTGCGCCGTGCAACCCCACCACTTTCTCTAGGGAAAGAAGGAAGGAGACGAGACTAATGAAGCCATGGGAAGCTTTGTACTGATTAGAAGTGTAAAAAACAATACCTAAAGCTAATAGATGGGAATGCAGTAAGTCTGTCTAGGCACAAAAGTGGTTGTTAGATTCTACTCTCCAAGTTTCTAAACGCTTTTCCTATTTCATAAAGATTAGGAATTCAGGCATGTCCTCTGCTTCTCTCTGAGGTCCCTAGTGTGACAAGCCTTACGATGCTGACTGTCCAGCGGCCTGCCCAAGACTCTGTAGCTAACAGCCAGCCCTGGAAACTGTGGGTGGATCCTTCCATCTGTTCTTCAGCCCATACATCCCATCTGACACCGTGCTGAGGACCCTGGTCTGCAAGCCTGAAGTTGGTCCTGCTCCATTCTGCTTTGCAGAGTCCTGTAATAGTTTTTCTCTGTGACAGAGAGAAACTCATCTCACAGATCCAGTCCCAGATGAGCAACTTATAGCAAAACACTAATTGCTTCAGGCCCCAAGTGTTAGAGCTTTGTACTATGTAGCATACACATCTGCGGGCCTCCCTGCCTGCCAGCAGCCGCACTGCAATTTTCTCCAAGATGGGTTCACATTTCCCAGGTGGTCAAAGCTAGGAAAGCTTCATTAGTGACGGACTCTGCCTGCAGCCAGCCACACCCTCCCACCTGCCATGAGGCCAGAGCACCTACCCTTGGCCTCAGTGAGGACTTAACTATTATACACATTGAGTGTGGCTTGAGGGTTAGGCTCCAGCTATGCATTGACTATGCATCAAATAAAACTAAAAAACTGTGGACACGTTAACTCATCCAACAGGTATTAGGAGTATTAAAGTTTATTCCTTTTCTTTTCTTTTTTGTTTTTGTTTTTGTTTTTGTTTTTCCGTGTTGCTTTGGAGCCTGTCCTGGAACTGACTCTTGTAGACCAAGCTGGCCTTGAACTCACAGAGATCCACCTGCCTCTGCCTCCTGATTGCTGGGATTAAAGGCGTGCGTGCACCACCGCCCGGCAAGTTTATTCTTATTAAAGATAGGACAATTGATATTATGAGTTTACAAGGTGTTTGTTTTCCTCAGCATAGTTCTGTTTTGTTTCCATTCTCCCATTCACCTTTCTAAATAGAAAAACAAATCCCAAATAATCCATTGGTTCAGAACACGATAAGTCAGTGTGGTACACTTTTGAATAAAGACGAAGACTAGATCCAGCGGAAGAGCCATAAGAATTAAATACGTGAAGAAGCCTCTTAAAGACACAGAACTTCACTGTAGGAGAATCAACAAGCAATACTGTGATGGTTAGGAATGTCCACAGTTTACTTTTCTTCCGTCTGGCCCATAAAGCGACTTTCTCACTGCTGAGAACTGTAAACACTGCATTACCCAGTGGAACTTTAGGAAGCGATGTGTGTTGTTCAAGGGGAGAAGCTTTAAGACGCTACACCCTCACTCTTGCAAGCAAGCACCCCTCATGGGATTCACTGGGTCTTAAAAAAAAAAAAAAACCCTGAAAGTAAAAGTGACTCTAGTGAGAAGAGAAAGAGGACAGCAGGAATGAGAGAGGCAAGAGAGGATAGTGGAGTGTGTAAATACGGCTGAAATATATTATGGACATGTATGAAAATTTCAAAATGAAATCCTTTATTACATATAAATAAAGTACGAAAAGAGTCTATATCTCTCTCTCCATTGCATTACCTTGCTCTCTGACACAAAAAGCAAGAGTACCCCAGATTCTGACACTCCTGCCATCTGCGATTTCGAAGCGAAACTAACCACGTAACTCCAGGTGACCTGCTGTGGCCGAGTGGTGTTAATTGGATGTGCTAGTTTACTGTGTGAGCACACCAGGGTGTGGGGATTGTTGGTTTATTGCAGTGGATCCTAATCCATCCTGACTAACAGGAAAAGGAGGTATGCTAAGCTCTGTCATCCACTGTAACAGAAAATGAACCAGTTGCCCTCAGGCTGGAGACAGAAAACATGTATGCACAGCTCTGTCCATATTTGACTTGTTTTTAGTTGTTAACCTAATCGCATCAGATGTAAGGCTTACTAAAAGCTATTGCTTGAAATCTTGACGAATATTAACTCCTTCCGTGTCCACAACAGCCCTGTAACGTGCTATTTTTATCTTTGTTTTCCAGAAAGGGAAGGCTAAACAGAGAGATGAAAGATCTTGCCCATGATCACACATCTAACAAGAGACACAAGCTGGGATTTCATTCTCGGGGTCTGATTCCACACTTTAGACTGTGGAGCTCTGTGTAGTTCCGTATTTCAGCTGATTTGGGGAGCCTGGAATCTGCTTCCGAGTTAGAGATAACTCAATTCCCGAAACCAGGTGCTTTCTCTTCTGACTTTGTATTAAACGTTATCTAGCTCCTCTGGGTAGCCCATCTCTTCGGGTCCAGTCAACATGGTTTGGGTGGAACTGACCCGATGCTGTTTGTTCTAAGAGTGTGTCTGGATTGCCTTGTCCCAGACACACTGGATGGACCAATGTGAGAAGCCAGCTGAAGTCTTTAGAGAAAACGCTTCCATCGCTTCTGCTGCGATTACACAGGTGTGGTCCTGAGACTGGGTCTATGGTCACATCAAAGCTCTGAGTAGTGAGAGCAAGCATCGCACACCCTGATGTGGAACTAACCATGGGAGGCAAAGCGAAGAGCCACAGGTTGTTGCAATGAATCTCACTGCACACGTTGAGTCCAGCCACCCTAGAAGGCAGCTCTGCCAACACATACATTGTCTGTGCTCCAGGAGCCCCCTAATTCATCTTTTCACCTTAACCACTGCCTAAGAAGAACGCATGAAGCAATAATTTCACGATAGTTAAAATGTGCCAAGTAACACGGCATCTTCTTCACATGGAAGCCTGTGGTCCTCACTTGTACTCTCGGAAAGATAAGTGTTTCGAGACAGAAAGAGCCGAAGGGAAAGAGAAAATGTGTAGATATGAGGCAGTCAGTGGAAAGACCCAAGTCTGTGGACAGACTGACTTGATTCCAAGTCTTGTGCACTACATCCCGTGTGACTGTGACCAGACTTCATACCATTTTTTAATGTGAGCTTCCTCATTTATAACAGGAAAAAAAATCCACAAAATTATATGACAAAAATTATATTATAATTGTAATTGGTATTAGAGATGTCTTTGAAATGTGAGAATTTACCGATGGGATGAGAAAACATGTCTCTCTATAACGTGGGAAGTACGCATCAGACTGGAGACAACCCATCTAATGAAGTAGCTCGCTGAAGGTCACACCCAATATGGGATGAAAGCAGGATTTGCAACCCAACCTGACAGAATTTGAAGCTTTTCTCATGGCATCAAGTCCCAGCTACAAAGGCAAAGCGGTGCACTCGGCTCAGGCATGGAAATTGCTTACCCATGAAAATGTGAAGCTTGCAAAGCCAGCCCTGCGGGAGGAGTCATGTCTGCTGGGACCCGGAACCCGGGCACATGTTTCTGGCAGTCAACATGATGCATCCAGCACGCCCCATGGCTCACATTGCTACAGGATCCTCTGTTTCTCTTTCCTCTGCACACAGACACGATGGGAAATGCTCTTGACCTCCAAAGTCTAGTTCAGACTTTCTTGTTGCCAAATTCCAAAACAGCCATAAAATGTGACCTGTACTCTTAACCTCTCAGGAATCTCCTGGTGGAAACTGCTCCCCGCCCCTCCCCCCACCACACACACTTTCTTTACTCAGCTCAGATCAACAGCTCCCAACTCTGGCTCATGATGTATCTTTGGTTAGGTCAAGGACATTCCCAAACGAGACACATTTAATTTATGGATTTCTGAGCTGGTTATGAGTGGAAAGGAATCTTGGCCCCACATGCTCGTATTGCAAAGGAGAAAACTTTGGCCAGAGCAGCTAGCACACCAGCTCGAATAACAAGCCTAGCCTGATTCAGCGCCATTTCTTGATCCACTCCCCATGCCACCTATAATTTGAGGTGAGGAATTGTGAAGGAACTCCAAATTTAAACAGAAGGATTTCTAGATTTAAGAAATAAAACACAGAATTACTACTTCAAATTAAATCTCAAGTAAGTGACAATTTAAAAAAAAAAACAAAAACCTCATGTTGCATGTAGCCTGCTTAGATGAACTAATTATTCTTTATCTGAATTTCAAATTGTCCTGAACATGCTATATTTTTATCTTGCAAACTTATCCTAAGCCAAATAAATCATACTGGCTTCTACGTTTCAAACAAACTGAACAAACAAACAAACAACAATTCCTCCAAAAAGAAAAGCAAAACAATCAAACAAAAAACCAAAAAAAATTAACAAAGCCTAAGTAGCAAGAACAGCAAAACCAACTAAACAACAAACCAACAAACAAACAGAAAAGCTTAAGTAGACAGTGAGAACATAAACCCTTATTCACTAAAGTTGAAAATAAGTAATGACCAGAAAAGAGCTTTATGGAGTTCAGAAGAACAAGGAAAATGCAGAGGCAAGAAGGGGAGAACAGTCCTCTGGAAAGTGAAAGTCTCTGGCTATCAGCAGAAACACCATGAAACATGAAACAATACCCAACTTTGCCCAGTGCTCATTCATACGGGCTCTTCTTGGTCCCCACTCTTTCTTTCCATACACTGTTTAATTACCATGATCAAATAATGAGAATTTAAAAATTTTAAATCAAAGCTCTGATTTTAGATGATTTCAAACTCAAAAAGTATGAGCAGTCTTAGTAAGGCAAACCCTACTCCCTTTCCACCCCTCCAGGCTCATACCCTGAATTGTGAGGGACTACTTTTGAACTTTGAATATATTTCTAAGGTTAAAACTGTCTCCCTCCTCATTTGCCCAGAATAAGAGATTTGGGGGGAAAGAGAGTTTGAGGGTTAGAAACTGGGGTCATTCCTTGGTCACCATCCTTCTTACGCCAGAAGTATTTTCATCTCTTTAATCCCAGCACTTAGGAGGCAGAGGCAGGCGGATCTCTGTGAGTTCGAGGCCAGCCTGGTCTATAGGAGCTAGTTCTAGGATAGGCTTGATTGCTACAGTGAAACACTGTCTCAAAGAAACAAAATACCAAAACCAACCAACCAACCAACCAACCAACCAACCAACCAGCCAAAGACTCCCATTCGTCCTTAAGTTAGTAGTTTGAGCCACGTGTTGATGTCTTTGTGAACAGTCAGTTCGAAACTGCTTTCCTGTGTCACAAGTTCAACGCCAGCGTGGGCAGAAAGGCTTCAGACAGAAGAACCTACAGAGAAAACAAGAATCTTATTGTGTGGCAAGGTGCTATTTTCTTTTCCCAGTGAAATAATTCCCCCACCCTAGGAGTCCCTTTAAATATTCTTACCTTTAATTGCCTTTCCCCCCACAAAGAAGTCAATTTAAATTAAGCAGAATTCATCACTGTGATAATTTTTTAATGAGTAAAGATAATGTGCTGCACAGAGATTGAAATGAGGTGTTCCCAGGATCATTTACCCAGGCTCAGAAAGTCCTCCTAAGAGTCAGCTCAAATTAATGAACCTCGGAGCGTGCCGATCACCAATGCCCCGTGACTGCATCCCGGAGTCACTGGCAAAGAAAAGAGCACTCACAATAGCTAGAGTCTCCTGTTTGAGCATCTAGAGCCTTTTATTCGGAAGACTTGTCTAAGCATTAATTAAGCTCACCGGTGTGACTTATTAGAGCAGCTCTCAGATAGCCATCGAGGACCCTGAGTGTGTGTGGAGCTCTGTAACACAACTGGGAGGCAGAGGGGAGTGGTTAACATCCCAGGCGGGCTGCTGCTGTGGACTGCAGCTTGTGTTTGGTGAAGGTCAGGAGAGAAGGGCTCCTTAGCCCTAGCTGCTCAAATGAACTCTGCTCTCAATTTGTCGGGACAAATCCTCACTCCCACTGACAAGGTCTCTATCTACCCTTGAGTGATCTGTGCACATTGGTGTGTGAGCGCAGGTTCCTGTGTGCTATAGCAAGTACTGAGACTAGGGAAGAAACTTGGGTGTTGGCCTTCTGTGGCTTACTACTGCATATGCCAGGTTAGGTGGCCTGTGAGATCCTGAGAGTTTTCCTGTCTCCACGTCCCATCTCACTACTGGAATGCTGGGAATGCAGATGCAGGCTACCACATCTGACTTTATGTAGAGTCTGAGGATCTGGACTCAGGTCCCCAGTTTTGTGAGGTACACGCTTTTCCTACTGAGCCATCTCCCCAGTCCGAGCGTCTGGTTTTACTCTTTCTCTTCCTGGTGCCATCGGATGGCAAAGATGAGCAGCTCATTTTGTGAAATGGGTGACCTTCAGCTCAATTTAAAGTAAAAGTTACCATAATTTGGAGGAGTCCTATCTATCTATCCATCTATCCATCATCTATCCATCTATCCATCTATCCACCTATCCACCTACCCACCTACCCACCTACCCATCTATCTCTATCTATCTATCTATCTATCTATCTATCTATCTATCTATCTATCTATCTATCTATCTATCTATAGCATAATTCCTTACTGCCTCCAGCTGACAGTGAAGGAACAGAAACAAACACCTAGCCCCTTCTCTGTGTTCCTCTAGGTCCTCTAATTGGCCAAACCTCAGTGAGAATCAGCTAGTAAGGGACTCCCTGTTGTCCTCCATGGACACATGGACCTTGACAGAGCCATAATAGACTTTGGACTGTATGGAAGAAGGGAACAGAAGCCTAGGCTAGCCTGGAATATAAACACACTCCAAACACATGTATATCTGACCTTATACAACAATAAAGATATCATGCCAGTGATACACGAAAACTGTCAGAGTATCCTTGTGGTTGACAAGCAAAGACATGAGAACCGGAAACAGGGGAGGAATGGGTTCCCATCCTGCCTTTGCTATAGATTAGTTTTCCTGTTCATGTCACTAACTTGTCAGGATTCAAATGTGTCATCTATCCGGTGAATTGCTGATCCTGGAGAAGGCTAATTATAGTCGATTCTATTCTAGAATCAGACTTTCTGGGATGTTGCCTTCCCGATTCCCCAAACTCATCATTAGACCCCCCTCTTGATCCAAACTTTGCTGGAATAAGATAGGAGAGCATTCTTTTGTGCGCATTGCAGGCAATAAAAATTCATTCCCTTTTTACCAACAGAAGCTCAATCAGTTATTGAACAATATCACCATACTTTCTTTTTTCCCTTGTAACATTTGCCTTCTTAGTGCTAGAACATTGATTAAGGCTGTGTTCTGCTCAGAGTGCCTATCAGAACACAGCAATGCTCTCTCTGTGTCCTACTCACAAACCCCAGAATAACTCGTGAAATGAAACCTTGACTTCTAATTCTGTACCATGACTAAGTTTTCTACTCCAAATAGTCCCACCAAAAATTAGTTTGGTGCAGCCCAGGCTTTCTAGCTTTGACTTCTGAGAGGGCTTCAGCACCAGCTACGCACCAACCAGGAGCCTCTGGTGCTGATTGCTGAGCCACTGTTATGATCTTGTGATGAGGAAGCATGGTACTGCCCAGTGCTGTGACGGACTAAGCGAGACAAAGGGTCCTGCTGGAGGGACTTGGGTGGTCCACCCAGGGCCCCGAGGAGAAAACACAGACCACCCAGAACCTTATGGTGTCAGGCAGATGGGACACTACTATGGTGAGCAAATGTACGGTGTTGTATGGGACAGAGAGACAGAATGGTTCACAGGACAGGAGCATATCTGAATGGGAGAAAGAGGTGAGGAGCAGGCTGAGGTGAGTGGCTTCATTGCCACCTCAGACCATGGTGATATCTGGCCTGGGCTGCTCCTGGGGCCCCTGTCTAGGTTCATGATTCTGGTGCAGCCGAGATCTTTGTTGGTGTCTGTGGCTCCTGATACCACCAAATAGACTATACAGACTTCACCCCACCCCTCACTGGCTACAACACTAGGAAGAGCTGGTCCTGCCCCTCACAGGCCGAAGCACTCAGGAGAGAGGGTCCTACACCTCACCTGGGAAGCACAATAGAGCTGACCCTGTTCTCAGGGGCATGGGCAAGCTGGCCCTGAGCGTGTGAGATTGGAAGAGCAGGTTTTTCTCTCGTCTGCTATGTGGTCACATGGGTGAGGGAAAGATGCCCTCTTTTTTTTTTTTTTAATCCCTTGATACCTGCAGCAGGTGGGGGACCACCCAACCCCTCACACTCAGGGGAAAAGACCCTGCACCTCCCCCAGGCAGCATAACAGAGTTGACCCTGTAGAACGAGATCCAGGTGAGCCAGGCCTGAGGGTGTGAGGGGGGCTTATGAGCATTAACTTTGGCTTGTCCTCGTTCTCACTGTCTTAGCTTGACTATCCTGGTTTTCCTTAACTACTTTTCCTTTCCTTCTCCTTTAGTTCTCCCGGATGACCTTGGACGACCTCTCTGCCTTCGCTGTAATGTATTAATATGATGACTTTGAAAGAGGCAGGATGGATGCATATGGATGGCTCAGAGGTCTTCCAAGAGGACACAAAAACTATCTTCATCATTATCTCTGACCAGCATAATCTTGCCTTTGTCTAAGGGCCTAAGTAAGTTATTAGGTATCAATTCTATTTCATATATCCTTTTAACTATTCTTCTAGAATAGCTAAATTCTAGTGTAGAACATTTACATTTAAATATTTAAATAGCTAAATATCTAGATAGTTAAATATTTTAACCCTAAAAAAATTCCTACTTTTTTATTGCAATAATATTTTGTTAAAGGAAGAATACTGCAACACAGTTTGTAAGTTACTGAACTATGCATCACTGGGGAGCCTTGATCTTTAAAAGGGTTAATGTGGTAATTACTAAGAATATTAAGACCCGAGAGGTAGAAAATCCTGAGGCCCAGGACCACATTAAAGTCTAAGAACTAAAAGCAAATTAATTTTCATAGTAAAATGCTTGTGAGTGAGTAGAATAATCTTATGTTCCAGTTGCCAATACCTGACACTCATTGATTGCTCTAGTAGATCTTTATATAACAAGATAGACATATAATCCTATATATCTTCCATGAAAACTCGTGTGTAGTAGAGAAACTTTCAGAGTTCGGCATTTCTTGAAAAGTGAATTTGGGAGTAGGATATACAGCAAATGTGCGTGTGCAGGTGTGTGCTTGAGTGCACACACACACACATGCGCCTACAATAAAACACGTTATGCCAACCGCACACTGTAATTTATCAACTGGGAAGGAAATTGGCATGTCTTTTCCAGCTGATTTATTGGTTAATTCCAACAATTCACTGTAGAAAAGGCCAACAATGAATTACAATGTGGGGGGAAATTAGGCAGAGCGTTCAGAAGGGTGCTCGGTATACAGCCTGCAGAAGCAACCCACACTGGTATTTTATAGGCAGTTTCAAGATGACGGGCACGTGTGCAAAAGGCAGTACACTCCATCGAAAATGCACCAGAAAATGTTGTCCGCTCCTCTTCTCACTTTTAGAGTATGTCACACCACATGAAGGTTAGACTCACCCTTAATTGTTAAGCTAGAGTTAGGTACCAGTTCCTCCTTACCACTTGGTTTAGGAATCACATTGGAAAGGCAATAAGAGCTATTGAGTGAAGCCATGGTGGGCACTCTCCTTTGGTAGTGGACACATCCGTATTTGATCCAAAGCCAGGCGTTCACTGTGATATGGGTCAGAATGCTGGAAGCTTGCATCATAGCATTTAAAATACCTCATCACCACAGTGAGTCTTTGTCCCCATCCCGAGAATCCAGACCTAACTGAAGAAAGACATTTCTTCATCAGGACATCCATCTCTGATTTCTCAAAGCCGGTTTAATCAGTCACTTGCATTGCTTTAAAATTAGGGTGAGCCTTTTTGAAATGACATAAGATGGTTGATTTTCCCTTTGAAATTGGCTGGGTCACAGTGCTCACCATGTTCAAGCACGATTCTGGATGTTTCTGTGAGAGTTTGGTTGGTTGATTGGTTCGATGACACTTACATGGACAAATCTGAGCTAAAGGGCAGAGTCGAGTCAAGGCTGAGTCTGCTCTTCTGCAATGCTTTGCCTGTGGCCCGATGGAGTGATAGTCTGAGGTCCACAGTGGATAGGAAACACCGCTGCTCGCAGGTTATCGTGCACTGGACAACCCGTGAAGCAGACTGTCCTCTTGAACATAGTGTCTCACACAGGGCATTGAAGGCCCCAATGGGACAACAGATAGATCTCCCCTGAGTAAGAGGAATTTTGGGGCAGGTGGCCTTTAAACTTGGGCTGCAACTCCAGACCTTCCAAGAATCTACTGTTACAGACCTTGGACTTGAAGTACAATATCGTGTCTCCTTGGGTCTTCAACTGATGGCTCCCACTTCTGTCTGCATTTTGACTTGTCGGCCCCTGTCCCTAGTCACAAGAGAGCCAATTTCCTCAAACGAACCTCCCTACACAGAAACACATATTCCTTCCCATTCCACTGTCTGGTGAATCTGAACATTCTTTATCTATGTTCATAAACACCAGACACTCCTCACAATGTCTGTGAAGACAGGTCATCTTTTGTCTTCAGATCCAGGTGGTGAGCACTTTCTAGAAACTACGCAGCCAGTGAGGTGCCTCTGTGAAGCTGTTTGTCTCCAGAACGCAAACACACTGTGCTGATTTAAACCATGCCTTTTCTACCCTTCTATGAGGCTTTCTCATGTGACACCACAGACTCTACTAGAAGTTGTGAGAATACGCTGCAGGGCTCCTTTGTGAAAGAAAGCTACGGTTCTTTGACGCTTTCTATGCAGCGGACCCTGAGCACGAGGGCGGGCTTTTCCTGTGTGTATCTACCTCATTCTCATTTTGACTGTGTTGGGCAGGTACTAGTGTTCCCATTTGCTACCAAGAGCAACAGGCTGGCAGAATGGAAACTTAACATGGTGGCGGTGAAGCTATGCCCCATTCATCTGACTCCAAAGTCTCTTCTCGCAATTCTTCCACCAAACCTCATATGCATTTCCTTGGAAATCTGTCAGTGTATTGCCACAAATTGTTACCCTTAGTTTTCAGAGGCGAGAGTTTCCCTGCCGTTAGGTTTCCTTCTTACTAGCTCAGGGAGGAGGCAGAAGGAAACGCAGGCCATTATTTCTTGCGTGAAACAGAAAGAGGATGAAGAAAAAAATTCAAATGCCTCCCAGAGAAAGTATAGAATGATCGCAAGGGGCCCCGACATGGTTTTTCTCCTGACAGGATCTAGAGTTACCTCCCCGGCCCTCTGCTGTATGTCATAGCAACAGTCATTCCATGGCCAAACTCCTTTTGTGGCCCTGTTTTTTTTTTTTTTCTTCTATAACGTGATCTCTCACCACTCACAGTCTATCTTCCTGCTCTTCTATCTTGTACTTGCTCGCTCTGGGAAACAAAGAAAGGCTGTAAGAAGCGTATCATGGGTTTTCTCTACCTACGCTGTATCCCTCGTTCTCAGACATCATCATTAAATGCCACTTCCATGGACAAGAAGGAAAGAGAGACAGAAGAAAATGTCAAGAGAAAAAGCACAGAGAGAACGTGGAAAGAAAGGTGAACTCTTGTGGGCAGGCGCAGTGTGGGTCCACATCTCTCTTCGGGTGTTTGTAAATGCCTGCGCCTCCGAAGCTCGGCAACAGCAATGGGCTTCGTGATGTATGTGCCTCTGTAGACCCGAGGAAGGTGAGCCCATCTGTTACTGAGGGAGAGTGACAGGAATCTGTCATCCTGGCTTATCATCCCACAGTTTCAGCAATTTATAGTGCGCTTCTCACAAGGTCACCCGCACCTGCAACCAAACAAAAGAGCTCTCCTGCCTTTGTTCTGCAGCGACCTCAGGCTCTCACTGCCACACAGGCTATCTGGGATATTTTTCAATTAATTTGTAGGCACTTAGGCCGAGTATCCCACAAGCACGGCATAGATCACATTTCTCATTGGCTCGGAATACCGGAGTGGTACAACCCCGGGTTTCAAAAGAACTGCCTTTCATTTTGCTATTAAACTCGCTTCATTCAGCTTTTTCTTTTCTCTTGAGATAAACTTGCAGCAGAAGGGGGAAAAAAACTCATTCTTTGTGATTCTAAGAGAGCTTTCTGTTCTGACAAGATCTCAGTACTTTCTTTAGCAGACCAAAATCGTCTGACGCAATTGAAAAGGCTACCTAAGTCTTCTTCTGGAAGGGTGTGCAGGGCTGCTGTCCCTACCCCATCCACCAGCCCAGTGTGTTAAAGAGGCTTCCACATCTCCAGAACCCCAAACTGGTTCCTCATTTTCCACCGCACGTTCAGGCTCTTACAGACTCTCAAGCCCAACATTTTGCTGCCTTTCAAATTTTGGAGACATTCTTAAGGTTTGAGAAAAAAATCAACATTTTGTTTTCTTTCAGATTTTGGAGAAATTCTTCAGGATTGAGGAGAAATGCATCGTTCACTACTTGCTGAGATATTTCCCTCAAGGATTCCACCCAGTCTCTCTTGCAGCCTCCCTTACTCCACACCGCTCAGCCATACATACCTCTGCCGGTCCCTTCCCACATATCTCTGTTTTCACTTCTTCATCCAGTGAGTTTTCCTGCCAGATTCTCTGAGGATTTGGGCGAGGCACTTAGCTGAGTTGTTAAATACGGCCCCAGCTTTGAAGTCTGACCCATCGGATTTAACTGATTCTCTGGTTGTAACTTCTTCCTAGGTTAAGAAATTTGGAACTTGCTAGGGACAAGGCTTATTTGCATATGTGTGTATGTATGTGTGCATGCACATGTGTTCATGTCCATGTGGATGCCAGAGCACAACCTTAGGAACACAGTTCACTTTCTTTGAGACAGGAACTCTCATTGGCTTGGAGCTCATCTAACTAGGCTGTCTGGCCAGAAAGCCCTAGAGATCTTTTCCCTGCCTTGTCTTTTTAAAAGAGCGATCTTGCTTGCAAGAAGAGCACATTACTGTCTGCTCCTTCCATGTATATTTTAAACAAATATAATAGCAGAGCTTCATTTATCCAGAATCTTTTTCTCTTTGAGCACCCATTTTTCCTCTTTCTCCTTTTTGGTGGAATTACAGATGGTGTTCCCTATGACTTAGATTGAAATACTTAGATTTAATACTCATGGAGTGAGCATTAAAACCCCAAGACATTAGCCAGGCAATGGTGATGTGCACGTTTAATCCCAGCACTCAGGAGGCAGAGGCAAGTGGATCTCTGTGAGAAGCCTGCCTCGTCTGCAGAGCAAGTTCCGGGACAGGCAAGTCTACATAGAGAAACCCTGTCTTGAGAAAAAAACAAACAAGACACTAAATCAAACCAAAACAACAACAACAAACATGAGAAATCATACACTGGTGCAATGAACTGATTTTATAATGCGGAAAGTTGTTGTCCACGGACATCGGCCTGATGTCAGGGCTAGATGGCTTCTCTTGTGTCCCGGGATCGCACCAGATGGAAACAAAAGTCTTGGAAGGTCTGTGTTAGATAGGCCAGGTAGCGATGGGATGGGTGGGGCCCTGAAAACATGGCTGCCAGAGTCAATCCAGCCTGAAGGCAGGCGTGTGGAGGAGGGGGAAGCCAGGAAGTTGGGAGGGGGATGAGGGTCAGCAGGGCTAGATTCCGAGGAAGGAAGTACTTGCTTTCCTCTCTATTTAGTACCCTTAGCTTCCTGTGTGATGACAACCACCCAGCACTCTCTCTTTCACAGGCTTCTGCAGAGTCACAAGCTGGAAGCTGACTAGATTCCCTCAGAAGGCGCACATGTTAGCTGCTCAATGTCCACCTCATTCTCACGTTACTCCAGTGTCAGTTAAAAAAAAAATATCCACCATCTCAGGAATTCTGTGATAGTGATAGAACTGGCTAGCTAGCATGCGTCCCTGCAAGAGTTGTCTATTGTCATGAATGTTCTCCACAGACAGAGGTCCTATAACACGACATCACTTGCCGCAAATTACTCATGCAGTGGGTCTGTGTCTTAGCAAGTCATGGAAGATCTAACTCCTGACCCAGGGCTCCTTTCCTTCCTCTGCTGTCCTTGCTTCTGGGCTCCCCACTCCCTACACAGGAAGGCACAAAGTAGCTTGATCCCAGCCATAGATCTGCTTCCCTCCAACCCAGCGACCACAACACCTACACCCTAAATGACAAGTCCATAAGTCTTAGGCCTTATCATTAAACTGCAAATTCTGCTTCCTGTTAAGAAGGAGTCCTTTTCTTTAATTCTGGTGGAAATGAGTCATTGAGTTTAGCAAGCCATGATTCTCACTGTAGTATCAGGCATGACTTTCTCTCCTTCTTGATTGATTGATTAATTAGTTTTGTGTACTTGGGTCCAGCAGGGAGCCTAGTGACAGCTGTAACATGAAAATGACTGGAAAAGTTACAAAAATATGGAGCCGGGTTGACTTGCTGAAGTACGGTAGCGGGGACGGATTAGACACAGGCACGAGCAACGATTTCATCTTGAAATTACCTATCACTGCCAGGGCCTTGAGAGGAATCCTTTTGATTAGCAGGAATTAATTCAGTTTCGGTCTAATCACCTGCAAGGAAACCAGTGAACATTTTCTGTTCTTTCAGTCAGGGGGTGGGACCGGTTGAAGGTTGGGGCTTTTGGAATCCTAGAGTCTAGAAGAACAGTTTCTATAGAGAGCAAATGAGTTTTACAAAACTCAAACCCAATCAGGTGTGAAATCATCCAATGATTTCCCGTTCACAGCCACAGCTGGCCATGCCCTGTAAGATCCCCCCTTGTCCCCTACTTTAGCTTCTTCCCAGCCTCACTGTACTTGACCTTCTCCCCCTCGCCCCCACTCTTCTCAAGCCTGGCAGAACCCATGACCCTCTTCACCCCTCTCCCACCCTTATCCGACGGCCACCACGGTTCCCCACTTTTCCATCCTTATTCTTCCGGTCCTTGCTTCTTTCACAATCTTTGAGATACCTTCCTTTACCTCCTGGCTACTTGAATTTCTTTTTCAAATATTCTTTTGGTACCATGTACCTCCCTCCACCATACATGTGTGTAATTAGAGGATCAGATTTTACTTCTCCCAATTACACAGTTAAGTTTCCTGAAAATTGCCATGTCTCTGTTTTTTGTTTTTTGTTTTTTTTTTTTTTCTGATAGTGTCTTTTCTTGTAAAGTATTTTCCTGACTCAAGGCAGAGCTTCAGCTTCAAGTACACACCTAAATGAGGGAGTAGATGGTTGATTCATAAAGATAGCCCGGTAGAAAATTTAGTAAAAGCAGACAGGCATTTCTCACACATGCTTTGGACAGAGGAAAGGTTCAAACTGACAAGAATCTTCAAAAGGTAATCAAACAAATGACACACCACAATGCACAGCCTCGTATGATCTCCAAGCAGCAGACATCGTATCACATTCATAAAACCATAAGTAGAAATTCCATCCTTTAGATTCTACCTCTGTGACTGTCTGATGGCTTAGCAAACCTGGGGCATTCATAATTCAGAAGAATCTGAGAGCTGTCTGGTGCCTTGCATGCTCAATAAAATGATCACCTTTATGCTTGACAACCTCTTCTGACTGCAGTACTGTTATGAGCAGAAGGACACATATATTAATAATGTTCAGCCGTGTCGGCCGGGGTCCCAGCAGGAAACACTTGGCTCACTCAAAAGCGATGAACTAAAATGCATTTAGCGAAGAAGCAATTTATAGTGATGGGAGGCAAGAATCATGGAACTAGCAAAGCACAGTGAGGAACTAGGGGTTAGTAATGGTTGCGGAGTTGTTAGCAGCTTCAACCATTAAGAAACAAGGGAAGGCAAGGATGCTGCAGTCACCAGAGGAGATGCACACCAGAAGGATGCTCTGCCGTTCAAGCACTGCAGCTGCTCAGCCTGGCTGTGTAAGGAAGGACCCAGCCGTGGTCAGATGCCTCGGGGGAAGGTGGATTGATTCCAGGAGGATCAAAGCCTAGAACATAAATCCTACACTAGATCTCCTAGGGGCAAGCTGCCTGGAGCCAGTAGCTTGGACTTGTGGCATCATCCCGTAAGGGTCAACTTCTCAGGAGCCAGAGCAATGGAAGGAAGTATTGATAACAGATGTTGGAGGGGTAGACAATAGCTGTCAGCTTGTTCTTTGTAGAGCTAATAAACTGCGTCACCACTTCGAGGTCATCAGGTCTTAACTCCTGCCATCCTCACAAGCCCATTGGGTAAGTGCTAATATTTTGTTCACCACAGAAGAAAACAAAACATAAAGAGGTTAAGTATTTTGCCCAAAGTCACACAGCTTCTTTGTTGGTCATGGAGCTAAAATTCAAAGCCAGGCACCGTGACCTCAGAGTCATTCGGTTTCAGGGTCTTAAACTTAAGAAGAGCTCTAAAGTGTGTGTGTGTGTGTGTGTGTGTGTGTGTGTGTGTGTGTGTAGCAGGGGAGGTTTTCAGTCTACTTGCTCAGAATGAACTCCAAGTACAGACAATACGAGGGGAGACCGAGCAGAAATACTATCTCAGACTACAAAAGTAGTACTTTGAGAATCACTGTTATGGTGATCAGATGTGTAAGCCTTGCTAGGGTAAGTTGGCTAAGGATGGACCTGAAGCCTAACTAAGAAAAGGAAACGTTTGCAAGTGTGTTGATGCTATCTAGACAAATGTTAACTTGTAGATGCCATTAAGGACTTTCAAGGATGAGGTGAGACCCCTGGGGCTTTTGTAAGGTTCATGTTTGTCCCTCCCTAGAGACATGGCACTCCCCCCTAGAAACAGCTGCTGATACCTTACATGAGTTTGAGATGAAACCAAGTGTTTCTTGGTTTCTTAGTTCTTCTTACTGTGGTATTTAGAAAATAGGGACTTGCAAAATCTTGAAACTAGAAAAAAAAAAAGAAGCAAACAACTAAAAAACAAAAGTCCTGCAGTCGATTCGTTATCCTGGTCTTGTTTCTGTTTATATCTGTGAATTATTTACAAAGCTGAGATCATATTGAACATATTGTTTTTTTTTTTCAAGTAAAATGCTTTTTATTATGTACAGATCACATTCAAATAAAGCATCACCTCTGGATACAAGAGCCAGTCCTGGCTTTTCTGTGAGCCCCCAAGAAAGCATAAACCATAGCCTCTAAAGAGTTCCTTCTCTAGCCAGGTGTGGGGGCGCATACCTTCCCCTTTAATCCCAGAACTCAGGGCAGAGGTAGGTGGAGCTCTGTGGGTCTGAAGCCAGCCTGGTCTATAAAGCCAAGTTCCAGGACATCTAAGGCTATTAGAGAGATACCACCCCTCCTCAAATATAAAATAAAGAAAAACAGTTCCTTCTGATGGAGAGAGTGAGTATGTGTGTAAAAGCTGATTCTATGGCACCTTGCCAGCATCGTCTGAAACAATACACTCCTTGTCTGGGGATGCAATCCACTCAGTCAACCTCCATCTTCTTATTCTGCAAAGATCAACAAAGGATTGCCACTCTGTTGGGTAAAAACGCTTATAGACATTGATCTTATTCCGAATCTGTTTTGGGGTATCTTGATAGTAATTCTTTTCATCCCGGGCCATAGACTTATAGTCTTCCCCATGATTTTCCACCATGTAATGAACATATTCAATGAGGTCCCGAGACAAGGTATTTCCTTTCTTTTCTGGGAGGCTGGCTTCTGCTTCCAGGTCATTTACCACATAGGGCTTCCGTACAAGGTCCTTGGGTCTCTCCTCCACGTCTACCTCCATGCCCTTTACCTTTCTCTTTCGGAGGGGAACCGCCTTGTTGGGGTCCATGGCCAACCCCATCTCTGCCAGGTTCTGCCGCACGGATTTGGTGTGGTCCCAGGCATGCCGAATGTGAGAGCACTCGATCCGTGGAGCTGCCTTCCAACGAGCATTCCGGTTCAGACGCTTTCGGTTGACATTGTAACCGAACTTCTGCCTCCGAGTCTTTCCCTTGGCCTTGGGCATCTCGCAGACTGCCGCACCAGAAGCTCAAACTCAGAAGCAGCAGCTCTAACTCTAACTCTTGACCACACTTCCAGAACAGGCTCCTGAACATATTGTTTTAAACTTCATTTTTTTCTAAAGTGTAACACAAGCAAAGTTCCATGGAACTGACTTTTTTTCTCATTTTATTGGCTATTGTAAGTTTGTGTTTTAATTAATAAAATAGGAAGAAGAGTGCACACTTTATTTCTGAATTCCCAGGTTCTGGGCATTTAGGTTGCTTTCAGTCTTTATTATACACAATTTTTTCATAGCAGAACTGTTGCATGAATTCTTAGAAAATGAGTGTTGCATCATTTTTTTTTACCTATTTGAATATTCCTGATGCCACTAGCCAAGTCAGAGATTCTCTGTTAATGCTTCAATGCTTGCCACAGTTAGGTTTGAAGGATGACAGGTCTTTGAGAATTAATAAAATTGACACAGCTTGCTATTACATCCAGAGATGTTGACACGTGTCTTAACACTCATTAAAGACATCAAAACATTGACTTCATCATGGTTTAACTGAAGGGTAATACTGGATAGTTTTTCAAAAGACCCATTTTTAAGTGCACACACACACACACACACACACACACACAGCATTTTATATGGGATGGAATGTGCAGTCCATGACAAATGTGTGGAAGTCAGAGGACACCTTTCAGGGGTCAATTCTTTCCTTCTACCAGGGATGGGACTTGGCACCTTTGTCCACTGAATCATCCTTCTGGACCAAAAGAGTCTATACCCATAAAGTCTCAGCAGCATGACTGCCGAAACATGAGCCAAACAAGGATGACATACCAAAGTGGATGGGGAAGAACCCCCAGGATCTTAACATTACACAAAGCACTGAGGAAAGATGGGAGTGGGAGAGGTGGTCTTTCCCCAGGGGAGAACACACCAGTTGGTATCCCAGTGTCAAGAGTCAGTCATGAAAACATGCATACAAGTAACATCACATGAACAGGTTATATTTAGGAATATACATGTATATATACATACACACACATATATATATATATATACATATATATATTCATACAATAATAATCAGTGAGAAAGACACCACAAATATAAAGAAGAGGGAGAGAGTATATGGAAGGTTTGGATGGAGGAAAGGGGAGGGAGAAATGTAACTATATTATAATCTCAAAAATAAATACAATAATGATGAATAAAAAGAAAAAAATGCTTACAAGTATCATTACATCAAAACAAAACAAAACCCCAAACTACACACAGTGTGTGGACTGAACGTTTTCATTTAAGGAAGTATGGCTGGGCGCAAGCACAGCTCTTTATTCCGTTCGCTCTAACATGCAGGAGCAAGCTGTATTACATTATTTTCAAAAGACCCGCAAAACTATAAAGAGAACGTGTCCTGTACTATGGTGGCTTCTATCTAAAGTCCTAAAGGCCCCTTTAGATGCCTGAGCAGTTCAGCCTGAAGAAAAGAGGACGCTTTGATCTTTCCTGCAAGCTCAGCATGAAAAGAAGTTACCACACTGATCCTTTCTCACACAGTATTCATTCTAAGCAAATACTTATTTCAGGGTAAAAAAAAAAATCAGAGATATCCCAGCATCCTAAGCAGGAGTGAAAGATGTGGGGGTAGGTTTTTCTATGAGAGGAAGAATGTTCAGTTAGACAGTCCAAGGATACGTATCCCCCTTCTTCAGCACACCTGCTGAACAGAAGTATCTCTCAGACCCCTGGCTCCCTGTTTGTGGAACGTGGTTCAAGTTGCAGCTACTAATTTCTGCTTTTCATGCCCTTCCCTCATTTCAAAGACTCTTTGTCAAAGGCTTCCAGAAAAGTTGCCGAGCTACAAATTATTTGAGAGACAAAATGAAGAGTGTCTTCTTTTCAAGAAAAGTAAATGCATAAAACCTACTTAGAGGCCAGATTTGCACAGACATCTGCCCTGTAATCCCTTGATCGGAGGGAGAAAGTACCAAGAAGCATCCCTAGGTCCACAGCCAGGAAAGGACAGGGCCATATCTGTCTGACTTTGAAGCTCATGTACCCTTGTGAACCACACATGGTAGTACTCCCAGATGCGGCCATTCTACAGTATGCTGTATTTTGGTCCTCCTCTGCAGTTTCCTTTTGGGTGGAGTCCTCTTTGCATGTAGCTTGATGGGGGAGGGTAGGGGGAGTTCTCCTTGTCTCTCATTGTGGAAGTCAAAGAGACTATGTCCTTGGTGGAGCAGGAGACAGAACTCAGCAGGGAACTCTGGGATGCTGAGTCTCAGAACTCTTCAATGACTCTGGCAAAGGCAACATCAAAAGGGTTGTCATCCCCAGTGTGGGTGTGGCTTAAAGATCAGATATTTCCTGCATCAGAGTTTCCTCTTCATAATCTAGAGCCCCTTTTTGGGTCCTGTTTTCTATGCTTGGTCTTCCGGATTCTTCTTGCTTCTGCAAACTTACCCTTTCTGCTCATAATTTTTTTTTTTTTTTTTTGTTAAGCAGCCAGCATTGATTTCTGTGGTTTGCAACCAAGAATCTCAAGGGAGGTGAGTTTTTATGGATATGGGCCAGAAAATAAGTCCTCACATGGTACTACAATCTATAGCAGAGTTTCAAGGGACCCTGGAATTATTCCTGGGATATTAGCAGTAATATATCTCTTTAGATCAATAAGCAGTAGATAAATGATCAGGGCCATGGATGATGTTTCTTAGTACCGTCACCTTTCACCCCATCACACTGGGCTGCTCCCGGCTGGCCACTTAAGAGTTTTACAACTGTAAGGGACCCTGGTGACCATCCAAGCCAACATGTCACATGGTCCTCTTTTATGAGGTGTCTCCTGTTATCACTGCAAATAGGATGTCACATTCTTTTTGCCCTTTGGACCTCAGTCCACAGGACAGTCCTGTGAGCATTAGCGCAAAGTTATCAGGCATAATGACCAGGGAACGGCAAGCAGCTCGCGGAGGGAAATCTAGGCACTCTCTCCGCTCTGTTTTGTGGGCCCTTCCATTTCGAGTGACATTTCTTGCTAAGTCTGAGAAATTTTATCTAATTCTAGCACAATAATATTCTATTCTAACATAATAATAACAAAAGGGGGTATCTCATCAAGAAAATCATCGGAAATAAAATCTTCAAATTATTTAAATGACTTAAAATTAAAAAAAATCACCAGCAGAAATCCAAAGGGAAGAACAGAGGTTCCTATCTTCCAGCCTGCAGTGTTCTCACATATGGGCCTGATGAGCTGCTCTAAGGTGGGCACTCTTGGAAGTGCCTATGAGGAGCTCACTACGAAATGATTCCTTGCTCTGGGTAGAACATCTCCATGTGTCTGCATATTGCTGCAGTGGGGACACACTCAGGAGTGAGGTGTGCTGGGGTGGAGTGTCTGTAAGGGTGGCAAAAGCCCCATGTTCTAATAGCCAGGGCAGGCTGTCCAGCATGGCAGTGTGTGCCACCTTGCAGATTGTAACACAGGGGGCAGAGAGTGGGCATAAACTTAGATACAGGGAAGCAGTCAGAGGCGAGCACATCGGACATGAAGTCCTAACTGCTGGCAAAGACGGAAGTCTGTCCTGGTTCTGGAGATTATAGAGACTGTAAAAAGACTCCAACACCAGGCTGGCCTGGGAAGGATAAGCCAGTGGGTACCAAGGAGCCCAGAGAGTCAGTAAGACCCAAGCCTGAAAGAGCGGTGCTGTCGTCTAGCAACCAGAGTCCAACCCAGTGTCTGGCAGGAGTTTGATATCTTGCCCCTGTCCGTCCACCTCAACCCTTCTTAAAAATCAGTGTCGTCATCACAGAGCGGTAAGAACAATAATGCCGACATCACAGAGCTCTGCCGAGACTGAGATGAAGAAGTCTCCTGCCAGCCACAAGGGTGGTTAGTGTTCAGTAAGTACTGTTTGGGGAAGGGCGGTGGCTGGGAAAGACTCTGGAATGGGCTGTGATGGCAGATGTCTGAGCCTGTACACTTGAGAGAGGAAAGCATAGCCCAGAGGCTTTGACTACGTCTTGGGTTATCCTTGCAGTGACGTGACTGGCCCTGCAATCCAATTCTAATGCCTCAGGACGTGTATACTTCCTGCCTTACTTCCACTTTACCTGGAGGTCAAATCCACCTCCGGCTCAGGTCTGTCAGAGAAAGGTGACTAGGCAGTGCAACCGCAGGGACCATGTCGGAGAACTCTGTGGGGGCCATGATGCTTTGAAGTTGGGGTAGCTTTGCTCTGGTTGTTCCACATGGGTAACCCTCCAAAGCCGACCTTTCCGTAATTAGTTTAAATGTTTCTCACTTTCGTGTGATCTGTAGCTGACATTATTATAAGACAGTGTTATATAAATGCATCTTCTCTGCCCGCCCTTGGAATTTGGTAGGCAAGGAGTTCAAAGTTTCCCACCAGATTTGTTGACTCAGGCAGATGAATTTGACCATGTACTTTGTTAGAAGGGTAGAAATACAGTCCAGAAGACTCTCTGGTCTTAGAATTTGCATATATTTTCTTTTACCCGTTCCCCAGTCATAAGTCTTTGATTAGAGAGAGGGTGAAAGGGCCCTGAAAGGAAATAGAGGGAGACCTCTGAGGGCCTGTACCTCCATCTCTGGGGCTGGGCAGCAGGCAGATGTCAGATCAGACTCTGGTGTCTCTCAGTTCGCAGAGAGAAAGAGCTTCAGAAGCTCTGTTACGCCCCGGCACAGCTCCACAGGACGACCTGCTCTGTGCAGTAGAGCACTCTGAACTGGGAGTCAGTGAGAAACGAGGGACAGTGAGTTTCCACTTACCGTGTTAGCCGTAAATGAGAGAAACCCAGAAAAGCACTTATCCATAGTACTGTCTCCTTGCTGTGCACTGGCATGCAGGTCTGTGACATAGGGGACATCCTGGACTGTGACTTCTAAATCCTTTCAGGCTGTTTTGTGACCAGATTGGCACGTTGTTTGTAGTTTTTCAGTGTTCTTTGATTTAAGGGCTAGCAGTATCTACTGTAGTTGATTTTATTGAGTTTGATCATTTTAATTTTTAAATTGGCATATTTGAAGAGCGCATAATTCTTGGGTGAATATCCACTGGTTTTCTGTTAGTCTCAACTGAATAATTTCTTTCTTGACCTCTTTTGTATAAAGCCAACATTTTGAGTCTGTGTCTTTGCTCATTATACACTCTTTTTTTGGTTCTTTTAATAGCATACAATCTTGATTTATGACAAGTTAAAATAAATGTAGACTTTTAGCATGTCGCAGGAAATGCCAGGACATTGGAGTACTTTAACTTCATCTACTCGCCTTTGGTGATCCTATTTTTATAATTACAGTTCTGAACTATTTGTTAGCTCATGAGCCTGTCCCTTTAAGATGCTACAGCTTTAAGAGACCAGATGTTATAGCCCAGGAAGAATCAGCCACACCCCCCTGCAGCCAACCCCTAGGAACAAAGAACCTCCAGGCTCTTGCTCTAACTGGATAGAATTCTCAGGCCGTGGACAAAAACAAACTTAGCCCCTACCTAAGGAATACAGGAAGAGTTTACAGTCTACTGTGCTAGCCCCCCTGTCTCTTGGCATGTAGGCTAGCCCCGTTAACTTACCTGGCATGGAATGTCTCACCTGAAAAGCTGTGAGAGTCCGAAACCCCCTTTATTCTGGATGCACCCCCATGCTATGCATAGCCTTTTCTCTTCTGATTAATAATAATATCCATTTTATTTTTACATATTTTGCTCACCTTTTCCCAAAGCATGATTATTATTTCGTGTTTGGGGCTTTTATAGTTTGCTTCTTTGTTATTGTGTTATGCTTTAAGACAGGGTCTCATTCCACACCCTGGGCCGGTCATGAACTGCAATTCTCCTGCCTCAGCTTCATGAACTCGGAGACGACATGCTTGTGGCACCAATGATTATTGTTTTCTGGTTCAGGATTCACTTGCCTTTCTCGAAGAACATAATTCTTCTTCCCTCTTCCCCTTCTTCTGCATCCCATCTGTCCTTGGCTGTTTGTTTTAGGGTAGGTCAGCTACTGATAAATCTGCTTGGTTTTGTTGTTCAGAAATATTCGGGTTTCCGTTCTTACGAGTAATTTTTTTTTACCTTCTATAAAATAATATGCTGATGTTGGCCCACAGTACTTCAAGACATTTTCCGATCAGTGCTGTGGAGCAGTCAACTGAACACTTAAATGAAATTTTAAGATACACACACACACACACACACACACCAGTTAGCAAAAAAAATGCCAGAAGAATGATGTTTACCATGAACCACGTAGCAGGAGATAAAGAATAAAGCATAATTATTACCATCAAGAGCGTCATAGTTTGTCAGGGATAAACATACAACCAACTAGCCTGTCTAGGAGATAAAAACATATAAACAAAGACCTATATCCCAATGAAGAAGGAACAATTCTAGAAGGATATAGAGGTAGGATGGGGAAGAGGGGCTTCTGGGAAATCTTACAAAGTAATAGGTAGTTTGTTTTCTTTAGTTGAGGTTTCTAAATTCTTCCCACATTCGGACTATAATCCCGCATCTGGACACTGTCCAGGCTTTTAGTCTCCTGTGAACCATAATTCTTTCAGCATTATTTAAATTGTCTGCGGATGAAGAGACAGCTACATCCTCTGACCAGAACGAGAAGTTTGTATTTATGAGACTAAGATTCCATCAGCATCTTCATCAGCCAGGAGACAGGACTGGATGCATCCGCTCTGGAGTCTGAGCAAAGCACTGACTTCCTTGTTGGCTGTGTTTCAGAATCACCTGGGCAACATCCCACAACCCTGAGGAACACAAAGTATCTGTATTCTTAAAGAGCTTTAAAATAGCTATAATCTTTTTTCCATGTTATTTTGAAGTCAGGCTTTTGTGCTCTTAAACTTTGAATCTGCATTGGAGACTTTTCAGTATTTTTTCATCTTAACCTTGTGTTTCTGCCTCTTAAGGCTGCCAGGTGACAGGGTGGAGCAGTCTGATCCAAGGTGCCACCGAATGAGTTATCTATTCCAGGTTTCCACTGCAAATTTGATGAACAAAAGTTGTGCAACTGTTAATCAGGACAGGATTTAGTCTGGATTGGGACAATCATATAGTGACATACTATATATACCAGTGATTATTCATACTTTAGCAGTAGACTTCTGCAAAACTGGTACCTAGACTTAAAGACCAAATGCAGGTGGTAGGACTATCAGGCATCACTTGAAGGATTCTTGTGGGATTTTTATGACATAGGTCCGTTTTCAAGTCACTCCCTCATTCTCAAACTTTCCTGCATACTTGCATACTGGAAGTACGTTGAGAATCTTTAGATGTGTAGGTAGAGACTCAATGCTCTTTAAAGGCTGGATTTGGGGAGTTTGAGAGTTAGCCAGGTGATTCTAATGTGCAGCCAAAAGGAAAGTCACTGCTTAACCCAAACTCCAGAAAGAGCAGAAGATTCAGTGTTGAACTAGGATAGATTCTGCTATGCCTTGAAGTAGCTTGTGGATTGGGGACATGGCTGAATCTGTGAGCATCAGTCTTATTTATAACCTAGGGTCATTGTCACCCAGAAACTGAGGATGGGGGTAGGAATAAAAGCACTGATGAGCAAAAAAAGGAACATTACCTCGGGGGATGTGGCCAACTTCATTTTTCTCCCATTTCTTCCAGAAGTCCCCTCAGAGGAACTATAGATCAAGGTCAGTCATGGCTGCAGGGCACAGGTGACAGTGAGCTCTGTCCCGGCTCTTCCTCTAAGGCTCAGAGAGCCTCACCTGTGCTGACCTGTGGCTGAGATCTCCTGCACTGCAGAATGATTTGTACATAGTTTAAATCCACAAATGCAGCCTAGCAGGGAAATAAGGCAGATAATTGACTTTCAATTGCCAAATAGAAAAGGAATGTTTCATTTCCCAATGGTGTCCATGGAAGACCATGTGCTGTTCCAGCGAATTTGATTTCCCTTTCTTCTTTCTTTCTTTCTTTCTTTCTTTCTTTCTTTCTTTCTTTCTTTCTTTCTTCCTTTCTTCCTTTCTTCCTTTCTTCCTTTCTTCCTTTCTTTCCTTTCTATTTCTTTTTTCCTTTTTTTTCTATCTACCTGCCTTCCTTCCTGTCTGCCTTCCTTCCTGTCTGCCTGCCCTTCTCTCTCTGTTCCAGCTATTTCAGAAAATCTTAACAGAATACTAACTGAAAAGAATAAATATTCTTTTATAAAGGTTATATATGTGTCTTGGTCTTTTACCTGCGAGTGTGTGTGTGTGTGTGTGTGTGTGTGTGTGTGTGTGTGTGTATTCACCACATGCATATGGTGCCCATAGAGACCAGAAGAGGGTGTCGACTCCACATGAGCTGGAGTTACAGACAGCTGTGAACTGCCTTGTGGCCACTAGGAATCAAATCCCAGTCCTCTGGAAAAGCAGTTAGTGTCCCAACTGTGGAGTCATCTCTCTAACCCCCTACTAAATAATCTTATTAAATTAATCATTAGATTGTTGCTTAAAATAAATTCATGATTGACATGATGTAGAGACTATGTAACACAAACTCATGTGTAAAGTTTTCCAAATGGGGAAATGTGTACTAAAAAATCTGAGTATAGGACTGGAATTCTGCGAAAACTGCAATGACATTGAATATTTTTGTTTCGTGTATATCCTGCCTTCTACCCAAGGTATAATTGTGATTGTAAATAATATGAGTAAATAAGCTTAAATTTATCTTTGTTTCATTCTGATTCTCTCATTTATCCTAAAAACATTTATGGAGACCCTAGTGTTTGTGACATGTTATGAAGATAAAGTAAATATGTAGTCGCAAGCTTTGAAGGACTCACAATCTAGCAGAAAATATAATTGAAACTCAGCATGGCTGGTGAGAAGCAAATATAGACCACAGCCTAATTAGAAGGAACATAGCACAGTAAGCTCTCTGCTTTTGATAGCGTATCCCAGCCATGCAAGATGTTAGCATCGTCAAAGGTTAGGAGAAGCACAGCTAACACTAAGGTATGCCTTGCAACTTTCTGTGCAATTGTAACAGTTGGGAAAGACTAAGGCTTCAGCGTTTGTGAGATGGCTCAGTGGGTGAAGTATTTGCTGTGCAAGCCTGATGACCTGAGTTTGATCCTCTAAATCCATGCAAAGGTGGAAGGAAAGGAAAGAACTAACTCCACAAAGCCATTGCCTGACACATTAAAGCCCTGGTGTGTATGAACGCATGTGCACGCGCGCACACACACACACACACATACACACTCACACTAAGTTAAAAAGACAACAATAATTGTAAACTTCAAAGGAATCCAGTAAAGTAGAATTACAATAGAACAGACTTTTTTCCCCCCAGAAAGCTGAATGAGGAGCTGCAAAACCCTATTAGGAAACAGAAGGCAATTTGACTCTTAAAAAGCAACCAGAAAAATAGCTTCCTGTGGCCAATGTTACATTACTTTGTGTTCTTGATTCATTTAAACAACAAAAATCTATTCTCTGAGAGTTCTTCATGCCAAAAATTCAAAACTGCTGAGCTGAGGTGTCAGCAGGCTGGTTCTTCTTAGAGTCTCCAGGAGAGAAAGGGGGCCCTTGCCCTCGCAAACTCTTGAAGGCTCTCCGTGTGCTTTGGCTCCATCCTTCACCCACTCTAACTAGCCATACTCTCCCATGACCATATCCACTCAATTCCTCCCTTTTCATCAAATGCCCCCTCTACCGTCTTCTCATAATTGCATTTAGGGACCACTTGGATCATCCAGGAGAGTCTTCCCACTCCCATATCCTTTGCTTATTTATGGCTTCACAGGTTCCTACTATTGCTATCATAACCCTTATTCAGCCTTCCACATCTGGTGAGCACTACAGAAGTCCTTGGGGTCCCCACTTGGGAAGGGTAATTTGTACAGTTGAGGGACACAAAGAGCACCTCTTGGCCTGGGCACAGGAAAGGAAAATAGTGGATTTATGACTGGAGACACAGGAGGTATGCCGGTGTGCCAGGGCTGCTGGACCACACTCCCATGAATGACTATCTTAAACAGCAGACATGTATTCCCCTCCAACTGGAGGCTCAAACTGCATGACAAAGATGCTACTAAATTTGCTTCTCCCAGGTCTCTATCCTTGACTGCCTTCTCTCCGTGTCCCCAGATGGCCACTTGCCTACGTGCACCCATCACCAATGTCTCTCCTTTTTCTTATGAAGCACTCAGCCATGGTGCCTTCCCTATGATCTTATTTAACTGAAATCACTTTTAAAAGTGTCCTGTCCTTTTTTTTTGGGGGGGGGGTGGAGGGATTTCAAGACAGGGTTTCCCTGGCTTCGCTGTCCTGGAACTCGCTCTGTAGACCAAGCTGACCTCAAACTCATAGAGACCCTTCTGCCTCTGCCTCCCAAGTGCTGGGATTAATGGAGTGAGTCACTGCCACTGCCCAGGGAAAGGCCCCGTCTTTAAGCCCAAATTCTGAGGTACCAGAGGTTAAAACTTCCATGGAGTGTTGTATGGAGTGGGGTGGGCTCAGAGCATTCCGTGATAATTGAGATCATGTTTTAAAGAACTTTGGATGTGATAATGACACTGATTTTGAAAAATAGAGCCAAACAAAGGCTTTTAAGGACTGCAATGAAAAGATCAGATAATTTGGCCAATAACACTGACCCAGGAAGATGGAAGTGTCAAAATTTAACACAGAGAACAGGTAGAAGGGTGATATCCTGTCTATGAAGGACACACCACAGAGAACGGCTGTTTGCCCTGAGCTAGAGCAAATGTAGTGTGTTGCCCTTGCCCAGGATCTTGTCCTTCCACAAACTTGTAGAATGTGTGTGTGTGTGTGTGTGTGTGTGCACATGCACAATCCCTACCACCACAAACACACGTGTGGTGGCCAGAGTCACTTTGCCACTACTATGTAGATCCTGCAGCTCCAATTCAGGTCATAAGATTTGTCCACAAGCACCCTTCTCCTACTGAGCCATCTTGCTGACACAACAACATTTTTTTTGTCATCAAGATGAACTCAAAATAAATGCTTGGGTACCAGGAATGAAGTAGGAAACCAAAGTTTGGTCTTTAAGATGGGTCCAGCACCAGAACATACGACCAGACATGAACCTGAGGTCTGATATGGGTATTTTAAAGCCACATGAGAGAATGTAGGTAGAACCACACCCAGAAGTCCAAGGGCCTGGAAGAGACCAAGTTTTCAAGGGGGAAAACTCAAGAAAGTGAGATGACTACCTCCTACGTGAATACGTGAATGGGTGAGGTGGGGCACAGAGATGTGTGAGAACATGATTCACTGTCTGCACTTGAAATTTCTGAATTTATGGGGTTGGAGATGTAGCACAGTGGTCGAGCGCCTCTCTAGCATGTACAAAACCCTGAGCTTGTTCCCCAGTACTGTTTTCTTTAAAAAAATATAAATTTATTTTTTCCATGTGTCAAGGAAGCTCCAAATCTAATAGTAATTTGAAAGTTATGCCTGAATCTGAAACTCTTATAGTAAAAGGAGTAAAAAAATACATTCTAAGAAGAAAAGTAAATAAGAAAATTAGATTCCCACACATTTAAACGATAACTGAATAAGAAGAAAATGGAAAAAAATCCACTCTTAAAGAACAAAAATAAAAAATGTTCCCTATTCCCAAGAACACAGAAAATGTTTCAAGATTAAAAGAATCTAAGTCCCACGAAGAGTGACTTTCAAACATTACAGACCAATTTTTATTTTTTTGCAAGATTTTAGAAAGGAAAATACAGAACTTATAAAAAATGTTCAGGAAACTGTGTGTGTGTGTGCGCGCGTTCATGTATGCATGCACGTATGCTTCTGTAAAGGTATGAGCTCACATATGTGTGTGCATGTGTACATATGCATATGGGTAAGAGACATGATGCTCATTTTCCAAAGCTGATGTCAATGCACCCTACCTCAACTTAGGCATCAAAAGAGACAGCATATGGGTGCTGTTCGGGAATGGGGAGTGAGGTACAACAGTAAACAGGGTCTCAGCTGGAGAGTGGAAGCGGGAGACTATGGGCTTTGGACTTGCTCTGCTGCTATTTCTAGACACTTGTCCCTTCCTTCATCCTCAGAACTCCTGGCAATTTGAAAGCAGATGGTGTGAGTCTACACCATCTGCTCCCTCTCCGGCCACAGCCGCCTGTCCCCTGCTCACCTCTCAATCTCAGAAGATTTTAGCACCCCACTTACAGACTCTCTCTCCTGTTACTCCCACCATTATTCCTGGGAACTTTAATATCCATGTCCTGGCTTATTGCCTCCTACAAATCTTTGTAAAGTTTCTTAATATTTTAATTTGTCTATTGTGTTTGGATGGGAGTACTCATGGCACAAGGGTGGCGATCAAAGGACAACCTGCGAGAGTTGGGCTTTTCCCTTTACCACATGGGTGCCAAGGATAGAACTTCGGTCACCAGGCTTGGCTGCAGGTACCTTTAAGTACTGAGCCATCTCACTGGCAGTAAACTCTGAATCGACAGCCTCATTTACTCCATTCTAGAGGATGACTCTAGGACTTGAAATTATGAATTTCACCCTTTCCAAAAGTTGTAATGTCAAGTGCCTCTCATTAGAATCTTTATCTGAGTTCTGATTTTAATTATCCAGTCTACCTTACCAAACTCACTTCTTTCTAGATGCTTCATTACTCCTCATCAATCTCTGGCCTCTCTTTCCTTTTTATCTAGTCTGGGTCAACAACTGATGACTATGAAATCTCTGTCTACCCTATCTGCCACCTGCCTATGTGATTATGTATGTATATACTTATGTGTCCATCCATCCATCCATCCATCCATCCATCCATCCATCCATCTATCCATTCACCCATCCTTCCATCTACCATCTAGCCAGCCAGCCATCCTCATACCCTTTCTGTCTTCTCTTTTTCTCTTCTTCTTAAAACTCAGACCCAGTCTGAAATCTGAGCACTCAAGTAGAGCTGTAGGCAAAACAAAATCAATAAAACAAAACCATCAAATAGTTTCCCTGCAAATTTATGTCCCAAATGATAAGAAAGTCTACAGGACCCCTTGGAAATCCTACATTTTGTTACTCAACTTGCTATTATTTTTGATAAGATCATGACCTCCATTCCTCCCTCCTTTTTCATTTTCAGAAAATCAGGAACAACCAAAAGAGACAATTTCAGTTCAAATCCCAGTCTTTCCAATCACCATCTCAGTGAGCCATTGACTGAGTTGCTAATTTTCTCTGCAACTTAAATTCCTTGTCTGGACCAGGAGAAAGATAAAAACAACAGTGTCTGGCTAGGAATGGACAAAATCTAGGTCCTATTAATAGAATATTATTAGCATAACAGAAAGAAATTAATATCTCCTATTCCATTGTCAAAGTGTCTATCCTACCTGCAGGTATACCCAGAGGCCCCACTTCCCTTCTGTGCCTGCACCTGCTTAACCTGCCACTCACACATTTATCTATAGCTCTGCATCCCATAATTGTACAAGGATAATCTTTTCTATACAAGGATAGCCCCTCTCCTCTATTCAATGACTTTGTTTCTGGAATTATCTCTTCTCTATACAATCTCTTTTGTATGTTCTGTTCACTATACCATTGCAACAAACATTCTAGAATATCTGCTACCTTAAAAACATTGCTCTGGAGTCTAGGTTCTCTTTCTCACTTCTTTGGTTGCCTATGTAGAGATACTTGTAGGTGGACTGTTCTGTCACTCCCCAAATAACCCTGCAGAGACGTAATATTAATTATGAATGCTAAACTGATAACTTAGGCTCATTTTAGCTAGTGCTTTTAATCTAAACTAACCCCTTTTTATTCAGCTGTGTGCTGTCCCAAGGTTCATTTACCTCATGTATGCACTTCAAATCCTGCTCACTCTACGTCTCTTGGCATCGACTCCTGACCCCCGAGACTCCACCCTTCTTCTTCACAGCATTCTCTTAGTCTGGTTCTCCCCACCTAATCTGTGCTGCCTAGCTATCAGTCACTCAACTTTTTCTTATCCAATGAGAGCAAATCCATATTTACAGTGTACAAAGATACCTCTCATTTTATTAGCGAAGCTTCCACTCTACCTGCGAGCCCTATGTCAGACACTCTTTGCCTCACTCCTTCAACCCCCACCCCCGCAGCATCTCTTGCAGATGCCCATCCTTTCCCACACTCAGGTGATATCTCTGTCTTCCTTTATGAAGCCCCCGAGAAGCAGTATCCTCCTAGGCTCCAAGACTTCATTTGATACTTGAGTTTATTCAAGTTGCCCAGATGAACGCCTCAGATTGAGCAGTCACTTATGCTGCAGAGATTTCTTTCCTCATGGCAGTGGGAACTGAGAAGTCAAGATCAAGTGCTGGTCGGCTCATTTCCTGGTGAGGACATTCTTCCAGGTGGCAGATGGTCACCTTCCACTCTGCCCCGACATGCCCTCTACTTCAAGCCTGTGGTGGAGAGAGGACACCCTCTCTTTAACTTCTGTGGAAGCAGACACTGCCCTTAGGTCCTTTCTCAGTCTTAATCGTATCCCCAACAGTCTTCCACTGGAAAGTTCTTGTTCTAGTCACGCAAGAGGGCAAGGTCCAGTATGCTGTGTCTCTGGTGGGGGTGGGGCAGCTCAGTTCGTAGCACATGCTTTCTCACATGTTGTCAGAGAGGGTCTCTCTGCTCACTTACCAACTCCTCTGAGGGGACTTTCATGGCTACTTCATCTTAAACGGAATTTTTTTCTTTCCTTCTCTGTAAATTTTACTCTGTTCTTTGTAAGCAAAGTTGGGTTTGAAAGACTGAGCTCTGGGGCAGATTGCTCTGTTTAAATACAAGTTCTATCACTTAAAAACCTCGCGACCTTGGCAGAGAAACTTAATATGCAGAACCTTGATGTCCATCAGTAAAATGGAGATATTTATGCCCACCCTGTGAGGACTGACATGTGGAAAACCCTGCGACTGCTGTTTGGAACAATTTAAGTACCCGGCAGAAGACTAGAAAGGACAGAGAAGCAAGGAATAATTAAAGATGCTAACTCTGGTATGATGGCTGCTTGTTTAAATAGATTAGCCTTTCGTATTTTCCTTTTCTCATCTGAAAAAAAAATTAAAACTCAAAGCATACCAACATGTTCAGCCTTTCTGAACTGCATGGTGTCCCTCCTGCCTAGAACTGTGCATGATGAACCAAACACCTTCCATATATCACTGTGGAAAGATCAGAAGGATCCCTCAGTGGTTTCTTAGGAGAGTCTGAGGAGGCGTGGTCTAGAGTATGAAGTACTGCCAATAACTCAACAGACAGAGACTGAAGTCACTTGTCCATCCCAGGAGCATTGGTGATTTGAGTGACAATAATAACCATAATTGACGGAGGCACCTTGCTAAGTGTGCTAATCTACACAAGGACCCTATGAGGAAGACATTATCGCCATTTTATAGATGACAGAGCATTTCAGCAGCTCCGTGGGATAGAGGCAAGGCAGGAAAAGATTGAGAGATAAGCAGGAATTAGAGCTGTAAAGTAAGCTCAGTCACAATGGCAACTTCCTTAAAAAGAGAATCCTGCAGGAGTGAATTCAGCCGGCAGAGACGGAACCGTCAAAGAAAACAGCTAAAGCAAAGGGGGTGGGGGAAATAGAAAAGAAATTCAATTTTTTTTTATCTTTATGCCTTTTTCTTTTGGGTTATTTTCAACGTCACTTTGGTGGCCTCCATTTAATTGATTCTTTTGAGTCTCTCCTTAGGACACTGAGATAATGTTTAAAAGTCACTCTTCAGAAGACCCTCTCTAGACAAGATCGCCGTGTGAGAAAGGTAGTTTTCTTATTTGCTCATAACTGAAGTATCTGTGAAGATTCCAGCTGGGTTTTAGGTTTCCCATGGAAACAGGTTCCATCAGAAACAAGTCCCGGGAGCACTGAAGTGCATCTGAGTTGCCCTCAGTGGACCAGGGCCGGAGGGGGGAAACAGCTGGTGTAGACCTATCTATGGAAAGGAGCCTTCGAAGAGCTTCCTACAGTGTCACTCATCACTTCTGGAAGCTGGCACTTGAGAGTTTGTGTAGATCTTTCTTAGAGTGTTTGAGCAGTTCTCAACCTGTGGGCTGCGACCCCCTTAACAAATATCTGTCTTCAAAGAGTTATATATTACCATTTTTTTTTATAACAGTAGCAAATTGGCAGTTATGAAGTAGCAACAAAAATAAGCTTATGGCTGGAGGTCGCCACAACATGAGGGACCATATTAAAGGGTCGCAGCATTAGAAAGACTGAGAAGCACTGGAAGGCATAGACGCCGGAATCAGAGACTCTGCCTTTCCGCCATTTTGGTGATGTGCGCTGGACTCCTCTGCGTATCCTTTGCCTGCCAATTTCCGAAGCGGAGGAAGATCATGCACAAAAGGTCTATTAACCATTCTAAGGAGCACACAACACTTAAAGTTATGCCTTTTGTTTTAAATGAAAGGCAGCAATATTACTTGTTTTCTGGGAGGCAGAAAGCCACCAGCCGCGTTCCACTGCTGAGCCCAGATCCCCGCCCTGTGGGGGGAAAAGGTACAAACACTCAGCCACCCGTGACTATTTCTGTATCTCTGTTAGCTTCTACCAGTCTGCGTCCCCTGCAGCCTTGTCTCCCGGTTTCTGTTTCTCATCAGCTCTTAATTTTCTTATTCTTTAGTCCTGGCTGTTTGGTTGTTGATAAAGATGCCTGCCAGGGATTGGCAGGGGCCAACGAGGAGACAGAAAGCCTGGTTTGTGTGTTTCTCCCTCGGAATAGTCGAGAATAAATCAGTCACCGTCTACTTGATTCTTATGACTGCTTTAAACTTACAGTTGCCACATTGCTACCCTGACCAGTGCAAACACCCTCCATCTGCCCCATGGCCACCCCAGGTCGGTTTGCTCTGAACATGCAAGGCACTGTGCATCTTCTGCACCGGGTGGCAAAGGGTTAACAGTCCCCCGCGCCTACTGAGTTGTTAAAGGAACCGCTGAAGCTGATCAATGACCACTGTTAAGACCTGGAAACCAATTATAAACCTGAAATTTGTGATGAACAAAGCCCTGAAACACTAGGATGAAAACTACTGAATTAGTCCAGTTCATTAAAATCATTAATAGTCATGAAATGAAAACCACCAGAGTCCAAAAAGGCTTAATGCTCTATCCATATTAATTAGATGGGAGCAAACCTGAACTGAAAAGCACCACATGCTTTGTAGAATTAGCAATTGGTCTCCACAGACTACACAGATCTCTATTAAAATTCAGTTTAATTAAAATTGATCACGTTAAGAAACTGATGTGGTTAATTAACTGAATTCCTGGACTTCTTTTCATTCGTTTTACAGACGCCTTAGACACCCGGTTCGTGGGTGACACCGTGTTGCAAGGAGCAAATCCTATTGCAAAGGTTAACTCTCTGTGTTCCTGGAGCCGGCACAAGCAGAGAGGAGGGGAGTGGAAGGGTGAGATGAAGCAAAGCCAGGTTCACCTCGGGAGATCCGCGGCCCCATTCCACGGCTATCAGTACAGGTAGACCTGTGCTGAAAAGGTTCTCTCTTCCGAGCTGCGCGTGAAGAGGGGTTCTTTTCTGGGGCTGCTTCTCCGAAGGAACTGAGAGATGTCGCCAAACACCAAGAGTCACTGTAGTGTCAACTCAGGGCAGTGCAGAGCTGGAGTGTGTGGCGGATAAGGGGCCACACCAGTCAAGCTTTAGGCCGCTTTCTTTCACATTCTAAAGTCTCTGAAGTCACTTTGTGTTTTGCTCATTTGTAGTGAGGAGAAAATGTCTCTAGATTGGGGCATTGGGCATACAGGGAGCGAAGCATAAAACAATGACAGTGGTCTCTGCCTTGAATTGTGTGTCTTCTCCAGGCCAGGGCTCCACCTCCTCACCCCCAAGTCCACCAAGCACACTGTTGTTGTCTTAATCCTTCTGAAGAACACTGTCTACGACATCACCCACAAACTCAAATCTCTCCACCGACTCTTCGAAGCCAACAGGATGAGAATTGCGTTCTGCAGGCTAAGACTCGGTCGGGGCTGGCCATCATCTGACTCAAGCTCTCTTATCTTCTTTCCCTCCTAGTCTCCTTTGTTCAGCCAAACAGGCTCATTTACTAGTTAGTTCCCCCTTTCTCTGAGAAGTCCAGCTGTTCAACCTTCCCTTCTCCCCTTTCAAGTCTTTAACCTACCAAAAATTTCTTTCTTACCATGGCCTCCTTGCGGAGTTTCTCCTCTTTCTCCTGGCACCTAGTATCTAAAGCTCATATTGATGATTTTTGTGCCTGTCAGAGCCTAAAGATTTTCCATTTGGGGAAGGCAGAGGTCATATCCAGTGTCTCACTGAATCTGAATGAGCTTTGAAGGTATAGTACATTCAAGCGATGTTTTAGATGAGAACAGAGATAATGCTAACATTTTGATAATTTCTTGTCATTTGATTTTTTTTAGAGAGGAAGTTTAAGACTTACGTTCTGCTGAGCTGTCAGAAGTATTTGACAGTTGTTTACTAGTAGCAATAACAATATAATAATGGTAGTGGTGACATTAGATGACAGTTATTAAAACCGTCAAGCATTGCACAATAGACTGACATTAGGAACTCACACCTCTCCTACTCATCACCAGGGAGTTCTTTGCCCCCCTTTCAGCATGATCTTCATCTTTTGTGCCCACAATCCTGTCTTCTACCCCCTTTCTAACTCTTGTATTTTTTTGCTTCCCCTAATGGCTTTGTGGGGTTTTGCATTTTGTGCACGTTAGTTTTGTGGCAACTAGACACAAGTTGGAGTCATTTTGGGAAGAGAGAACCTCAACTGAAAAAAAATGCTCCCACCAGATTGACCTGGGAGCGAGTTTGTGGTGCATTTTCTTGATTCATAACTAATGTGGGAAAGCGCATCCCTGGGAAGCTGGTCCTCGGTGCTATAAGAAAGCAGGCTGAGCAAGCCATGAGAAACAAGTCATGAAGCAACACTCCTCCATAGTCTCTGTACCACCTGCCTCCAGGATCCCGCCTTGAGTTACTGCACTGACATCCCTGGATGATGGACCACAAGCTGTAAAGTAAATCAACCCTTTCTTTCCCAAGTTACTTTTGGTCATGTTATTTTATCACAGCAATAGACATTCTAACTAAGACAACTTTATTATTTTACTTTTCAGATCGTTTCAAAGATGCAGCTTTTGAGAACACATTCTGTTTGATATTCAGCTTTAGCTACACACACACACACACACCCCTATACATGCATATGGAAATGACAAGACAACCACATCCTCAGTTCTTCAGGTGTGCTCTGCCTTGTTTGTTCGTTTGTTTGTGCTTTGTGACAAGGGCTTATTTGTCCTAAAAACTCATCCAGGAGACCAGGATAGCTGAGGAGTAAGCTCCAGAGATCCATAGGTCTCAGGTACTCAATACTGGGGACACAGATTGGCAACACCACACCCAGCTGTTTAAGACATCTGGGAGTTACTCGTGGGTCTTCTGCTCACAAAGCAAGAACTTTACCTACTGAGCCATCCCCCGGCTCCCAGTCTTAGCTTTTAGCTTCACTAACTTCCATTTGCTATTGTGATAGATTTTTCCTGTTAATTGCCTCTAATTCCTTGATAATTTTGTAAGTTAATTCTTAATGTTGATTCAATTCCTTTCTCATCACCTTTCTCTTTTTAACTCTTTCCCTTTTAATAAAAAAAAAAAAAAACATTGAAGACCATACGGTTTCTCCTGAACACAACCTTCAGCAGGTCACTCCAAGTCTGATGAACACAAACTTCAGCAGGTCACTCCAAGTCTGATGGACAGAACTTTCAGCATGGTCACTCCAAGTCTAATGGAGTATTTTTGTTTTTATTTAGTTGCCAATCACTGTAGTTCTTATATGTTTTCCTTCTTGATACAGATAATTTGTACATTGCCATGTGTCTTTACAACTGTCACTTCTTAACTTTATCACGTTATTGTGTCATAAGCCTTAGATTAGATTAATTTTATACATAATCTGTAGACCTCTTCAGGATGTATTTTTATATTTCAGTATTACAGACCTGTATTGTCTAGTTGTTTTATAGATGCTCTCCTTTTTGTCTATTTCAACCGTGATTCTGAGCCAGCCATGTTGGAGAAAGCACTGTTTGGTTGCACTTAAATTTACCTTGCATTTCTGCCAGCTTTGGGTTTGTATTCAGCTGCTGCATGTTCTTGATGCATAAATGTTTATAACAATTATGCTCTTATCTAAATTAATTACCTGGTTATAATGCTGTCATTCTCTATTTGCATTTGCTTTTTTTGTATTGTTTTGCCAATTCTTTTAATCTGAACTTCATTATTGTCTACTTTTTGGTCATATTTCCCCAAATGTATTTGATTATAGCTGTTTTAAGGCATTTTATTAGCATATGTAAATGATACAACATCTGGGGTTTCATCATATCATTTCATGTATGGATATAATATAGTCTGATCATGTCAACCTGGCTATTTCCATTTATCTTCCTCTTTTCCCTTCCCTTCCTCTTCAAAATCCTTAGTGTTTTTCCCATTGAATTAAATCTACCTTTATCTTCCCTGTCTCAATCCCTGACTCTCTGTCTTTCTCTTTTTCTGTCTCTATTGCTGAATGTCTCTGTCTCTATCTCTGATACTGTCTCTATTTTTGACTCTGTCTTTAACCCTGACTCTATCTGACTCTGTATCTCTGATACTGTCTCTATCTCTATCTTTGTCTCTGACTGTCTATCTCTATCTCTATATCTGATTCTTTCCGTCTCCATCTTTTTCTCTGTCTGACTCTGTATCTGTATCTCTGACTCTGTCTCTGTCTTTCTCTGTCTCTATCTCTGACTCTGTCTCTGTTTCCATCTCTGGTTGACTCTCTATCATCTCTATTTCTTCATCCCATCATCATTCTACTATCTGGCTACTGCCAACAGTGCCATAGTAAACAGAGGCATGCCGGCATCTCAGTAAGACTTACCCTGACTCCCTCAGGTATACACCTAGAAGAGTCAAGGCTAGATATAGCTAGGTCAGATAGTTCTATTTTTAAATTTTGGGAAACCTCAATGGTCTAATTTCCATGCTGGCCGGATGAATAGGTGTCACAATCGGCAGTCAACAAATGTTCCTTGTCTGTCCTCCTTCCTTCCCAGCATTTGTTGTTTGTTTTCTTGACGATAGCCCTTTCGACTTGAGTAAGATCAAATCTCAATGTAGTTTTGATTTGCATTTCCCTAATGGCTAAAGATGATGAATAACTATGAATTTATTGGCCTCATTACATTATAGTTAAAACATTGGGGAAACAGGACAAACTACACGGAAAACTGCTAGAAAGAAGGGCCAAGTCATAAATAAAGGCAAAGTCATCAGAATAATAGCAGATTTCCCCACAGACATTCTGAAAGCCAAGAGAGCATGAACCAATATACTCCAGGCCCTGAAAGGAATTACTGTATTCAAGAAAGCTCCTCTATTACCTAAGGAAAATTGAAAATCTTCCCTAGTAAACCCAAACTAAAATTATCCCTGACCACTAAACTAGCACTATAGACACTATTTTATGGAAGAAGAAGACCAACACATCCACAAGAATACTAGAAAGAATACATCTCAGTAGAATCGTTGATAAGCAAATGAAGATTAAGAACATATAGAACAGACTACAGGGATTTATGCATACCTTTAAATAAATACTGAGGGTTAATGATCTCAATTTTCCTGTAGAAATAAACAGACTAGAGGACTGGATTAAGAAGTTATACAGAGCTCTTCATTGCTTTCAGGGCATGCCTCTCATTGACAAAGACAATCTTAGCATGAAACGGGGGAAAAGAGGTTCCAAACAAATGGGGCTTGAAAGCAAACCAGAATTGCTCTACTTACATCTGATGATGTAGACTTGAAATCAGAATTAGTCAGAAGACACAGGAAGGTCACTTCCTATGATTATCAACATACTTAGTTTTATGAAAAAACATACCAGACTATACTATACAGATTATACACTAATATTTAATAATGTTAACACTACACCCCTAGAAATGGACAGGCCATCCAAGTGAAAAACTAAATAAGAAACATCAAAAGTCTGTATGTTTTAGAAAAAAAGTCATGCTTTCTTTTCTTCCTTTTTTCTTTTTCCTTCCTTTTTTTCTTTTTTCTTTATTCTCTTCTTTCCTTCATTCTTTCCTTCCTTCTTTCCTTCCTTCTTTCCTTCCTTCCTTCCTTCCTTCCTTCCTTCCTTCCTTCCTTCCTTCCTTCCTTCCTTCCTTCCTTTTTTCCTTCCTTTCTTTCTTTTTGGAAGGAGAGATGGCTCAGTAGTTAAGACCACTGACTGTCCTTACAAAGGACCTAAGTTTGATTTCAAGAACCCACATGGTGACTCACAAATGTTTGCAACCCCTGCCTCAAGAGATGTGCCACCCTCTTATGGCATCCACAGGCAGCAGGCACACACAGCACACAGACATACACACAGGCAAAATACCCATACTCATAAAACTTGAGAAGGAAAATAAAAGTCCCTTAAAATGTATTTATTTCAGGTAATTTATAAAAATAGACTTCAAAAATACTAAGTAAGTAGATGGGGAAAAGTATATTCAAAATATAAGGAAGTTTAACAACAGCTTTTTTTAAGTTCCAAATACAGTTTATGACAATATTGGTTCTCTCTCTCTCTCTCTCTCTCTCTCTCTCTCTCTCTCTCTCTTTCTCTCTCTTTCTCTCTCTCTTCTTCCTTTCTCCTTCCCTCCCTCTTTGGTTCTTTGCTAACTTAATCAGCAAAACTTATTCCAAACCCTGTATTAATTTAGAAGGGAGACAAACAAACATTTCCACTGCTTCAGTGCTCAGCATCTTTCTGGAAAGCTTTAATTGAACGAATACTTTTCCTACATAATGAAGTCACCCCATCTCCAACTTTGCTCATGAAGATCTGTTTCTCTCTGTTTTGTTTGTTATCACTCGGTTTCCATCTCTGTCACCTCTGACCACTCAGATTATGCTCTAAGTGGCCCTTTTAGTTTGAATTCATGACCAAGTCTTTTCTTGAACACATCCTTTGCATTTCAAGGCTCCTCGAGAGGCTAATGTACTGATGCTCTCAGGCAGCTGTTTAGGTATGTGCCTGGCAAGGCTTCTTGCTTCTTTATTTTCTCCCATCTTGAGTTCTCTGTTGTGACTTGTTTTATTTTTGAGAATCCTTCCTTCCAAAGAAGCCATGGGCACTTGCATTTGCTGAACTCTTTCTTTCACATAAATCTCTCCCCAAATTCCTGGTAGCTGAGTGATTGTAAATCCTTCACTCTCAAGTCAGTAGATCACTGGTGTGCCAGTGCCAGAAGGATTGTTTTTCTCTGTAAAATCTGTTGTTATTTCCTTTCAAATAACAATGGGAGCTCAATGAGATTTATTGCTCTTAAGATTCAAATTGTCTTTTCCATTGGGGGATTTAAATATTGCCTTCCTTCCATATTGGTGTTTCTTTTCTCCTTCTAGCTCTTTCTCTTTCTCTCTTTTTTTAAAAAAATATTTATTTATTTATTTATTTATTTATTTATTTATGCATGAGTATTTGCTCACATGTATGTATGTGTATTATGTATCCAAGAAGGCCAGAAGAAGACATCAGATCCCCTGGAACTAGAGTTACAGACAGACAGCTGTGAGTTACAATGTGGGTGTTGAGAACCAAATTCAGGTCCTCTGGAAGAGCGGCAAGTGTGTCCAATAAATGAGCCATCTCTTCAGCCCATGCCTCTAGGTGTTCTATTATTCATACTTGGATATTTTGAAGCCTTCTCTCCTTTCCCTTATGGTTCCCATCTCTGTGTTTGCATAATGCTTTAAAGTACTCATTCCATTTCCCAAGCCTAGATTCTCATCCTCCCATGCTATTTTTAGGTTAAAGTTTTACCTTAAAAATAGAATCTCTTGAGTACATTTCTTGCTTTTATTGTCCCATTTCCAAATTGGCCTCCTCAGTATGCATATGACGCCCTTTTCTGGATGTCGTGTGTTCGTCCTCCTCCTCTTCACTGCTTGGGACTCCTTACATGAACAGTACTTTCCCTTCTCCTATTCTGAGGCCCAGCCTGAGTTCATGGGTATATTCTAGACACAAATAACATCTCTACCCACATGGCTAACTCTCTAGCATGTGGCAGGTGACAGATGTTCTCAAGGAAAGGAGAGAGGGAATCTCCCCAGTATGCTGTTGTGAGCAGGCGTATGCTTCCTCTCGGAAGCACAGATCTACAGCATCTATCTCTCTCTAAGATCATGGAACTCCATTTTTCAATTTAAAATTCTACAGAAATCTAAGCTCCCACACGAGCCTCAAGGAAAAGCTATGAACCCAAATTTCTCTGCTTGATTCTATGGAACCCAAAACATTTTTATCCCACAGGTCCTGCTGCTGGTCAGACCCAGGGAGGAAGCTATTGAATGGAAACTTGATCCAAGACAGCAGGCATACAACCACAGGGATTTCCCTAACATTCCTGAAGCATAATTGAAATGTTCTAAAATGTGAAATGCAACACTTATGCAGAAATGTACATAAACCATAAACATCAGTATAATAAATCACCAGCAAACAAACCCTCAGATGAGGTCTACCTAATAATATTGACAACATCCCAGAAGACTCATACATATTCTTTTTTTTTTTAACACAACACATTTCTTGCTCTGCTGAAAATAAAAAAAAATCACTAAGTTTTGTAGTAATTATTTTTCTTGTCTTTCTAAAAGTCTTATGACTTTGTGTGTATTCCCAATTTGCTCAATTTGGACTCCATATAAATGAAATCATGCCTCAGGCATTCTTTTGTGTTTTATTATTTTCATGCTTGTAACATTTATTCTTTCACCTGTCGCCCCCACCCCTTCGCACACACTTTTTCCATCTGAGTAGAGTATTATATTGAATAGGCGTACCACATTTCTGTGTTCACTCTTTCATCAGTTGGTGTTTGGGCTGTTTTGAGTTCAGTGTTGCCCTGAACACTGATGGTGTGAGCACCCCCTGCGCATGCTCTGATGCATGTGTACATACATGAGTCCATACCGTAAAAGCAGAAGGAGAACTGATACGGTGAGGGAGTTCAGACAAGGCTCCAGGCCTTTGGATTTGCTACCCAGTGTTGCTATTTGCCCGGACATTGTTCCAATTAGCAATGTCCAGAAATTCATTAGCAGTTTAGGAGAGCAGTCATTGGCCCATGCGTGTCCTGGATCCAGTAGGCGGCTATCTAGTACTACCTCGTTTACATTGTAATCTATATTTATCTGATCAGAAGTTAGACATCATTTTTCACATAAGAAAAAAAAAACAAACACAGAGGAGTCATCTAAAGATGAGGAGAGTGAGAGGAGCGTAGAAGGATTAAAAGTTTTGGACAGGTATTCTTCCTAACACCCCTATTTTACAGACGGGAAGCTGAGGAATAGAGAACACTATTCAGTAAAGAACACACATCTCCCCCAGACTAAAGGTCTCCCCAGCACTGAGTACTTACTTCAGCACCCTAGGGAGAACAGCTCTGTGGGTGGCAGCCTAAGAACTGGCGTTATTCACGTTGGAGAGCCATGGCAGGAAGCTGAAACACTTGTCAAAGATTTCACAGTGAGCCAAACAGGAGTAGCTTTAAAGGCTTTTCAGCTGAGGTTTAAGAAGAGCAAAATGGGCCAGGTGGTGGTGGTGCACGCCTTTAAACCCAGCACTCAGGAGGCAGAGGCAGGTGGATCTCTGTGAGTTCAAGGCCAGTTTGGTTTACAAGAGCTATGTTGCTTCTTGAGATCAATTCAAATTTGATCTCAAGTCCCCGAATCTCAAACTGATGGAATATGAGACTTTCTCTTAAAAGTTTTCCAGGGATTCTAGATGCTGGTCTGATACTTGATGGGGAGAAAAGTCAGATACATAACACCCCACACCACCATGGTGAGTATAGACAAACCCCTGTACCCCCTGAAGCCAGATAGTGCTTGGCTTGTATGCACCCTTTGATACCACTTGGAACCCTGGTGTTCAGCATCCAGTCTTTCCAGGGATCCTACTGGTTATTGGAACTCTGGTCAGCATCTTCTATTTTGCCCAAGAGATGTAGGTACCTCCTGCTTTACTGGGCAAGGGAAGCTCCGTCTTTACTTCCACCAGCTTCCAAAGCTCTCACACCCTTCCATAGCACAGACCTTCCAGTGACTTTAGCTCTTTTCATGAGATGGGACATGTTCTTGATTCTAAATGGCCTTAGCTTTCTATTGAAGGTTGGGGCAAGGGAAGAGCCAAGATTTGTCAGCTGACTGAAACCAAGAGAATCACCTTTAATCCTTTCTTCACAGTTTCCTTGCAAATGTCTGAAGCCCTTAGGGAGGTCGGATGGCTCATCCTCACCATCAAGACAGCCTTAAGGTCACCTCAGAAACACACATGCAGGTATGTCTGTGAACGCGTTCCCAGAGAGGTTTAGCTGAGGAAGAAAACCCACTCCAAATATGGGTTGGGGGCCCAACCTGAAGAAAAGCAGAAAAAAGGTACAGGAAAGTCAAAACAAAGGCTTCCATCCTTAAGTTAGTTTCCTCAGGTATCTTGTTACATTGCACACACAAACCTACTAATTCAGAAGGCAATTTCTACCTCATGGTAGAGATTGAGCACAAGTAACGATAGCATGAGGTTAAGCGTAGTGAATGTGACGTTTAATAAAAGCTCAACAACAGGTACGGAGAATGCCGTAATGAGGTGAAGGGCACGGTTCATAGGACAGAAAACAGAGCTTGAGAGAAAAAGTTGAAAGTTTCAAGTAAAAAAAAAAAAAAAAAAAAAAAAAAAAAAAAAAAAAAAAAAAAAAAAAAAAAAAAAAAAAAAAAAAAAAAAAAAAAAAAAGGCTAGAGATGAAAAGTCAGAAGGCGACTTGGCACCTTCTTATCCAAAGTGGGGTCCAAGAACCAGAAGTATAGGTTTGAAAGCTTTCTAGAAATAGAGTGTTATGTTGGCAAACTTCTTCCAAATATTTATGTTTCTACCCAGGGACACTGATTTGTGCTTCTGCCACCATGCTTTTTGTCATGTCCCTAAGTGCTTCAGACAGTACCCTCAAATTAAGAGCCCTCCATTTGGCCCACACCTGGTGACTCACAATGTCCTGTAGCTCCCGCTTCGGGGGCTCAGAAGTCCTCTTCGGGCTCCCATGGATACCTATGTGCACCTGCTCATACACAGCAATAAAAATAAATCTTTAAAAAAATATCTTTGAGGAATTCAAAAAGCTGCTTAGAAAAGAGACCCGCTGATATCCAGCAGGACAGTCTGAGGAAGAAGACTTGAGAGGGTGAGGCTGATAGATAACACCGGAAGAGACTATGAAAGGCTAAAGGCAGAGTCCTTCCAAAGAGAGCTCCCCAGGAATCGCCATCAGCTGGGAATATGAATATTCTCACAGGTCAGGGTGCATACTTTCATTATTTTCCTTAACCACATGTTACTGCATTTAAGCTACAATACTACGGATGAGAAATATCTGAACAAGAAATAGGCCAAATGGTTTTTAATTCCCCAACAGCAAAACCCTGTTAGTACCTTGCCCTGTGTCAGCAAAATAATTGTGGTTCAAGTGAATGTAAAACACTTCCATTCAATCTTCTCCCTCCTCCCTAAGGCAAACGCTTTCTTATCATGGAGAAACAGTACTCCACAAACTGTCAGACTGCATCAGGAGGGCTGAAGAAGAATTATAAAGCCAGGCGAAATCAAGTCCTCAGCTGGGAATGTAAAATTCTCTTGAAGGTGAGCTTTCGCTAGCCCCATCTCTGCAGGGAGCCTTCCTTGATGCTATTGTGTAAATTCTGGGGGGAAAGAAGCCACATTTCTTCAGGAAGAAGAATAAATTTCTTGGTGGAAAGAAACAGTGGTTGTTACTGGCTAATCCAGTGTCAAAATAATGTGTTAGCTAAAAAGGTCTTTGGTGGCTCAAAAAGTAAAAAAAAAAAAAAAAAAAAAAAAAAAAAAAAAAAAAAAAANAAAAAAAAAAAAAAAAAAAAAAAAAAAAAAAAAAAAAAAAAAAACGGCAGAGAATTTTGAGATGAGCCAGAGCCACCCTCTGGGTAGAAGCTGCGGTGAGGATCAGATCTGGCTGTTTTCTATCTATGTCCAGGAGCCACTTCCCAGAAGCAAAGCATTTGACTGGCCGAGAGGAAGCACAGGACCTTAGCCAGCTGTAACACCCTCATCAATAATTTGCCAAGGCCCAACGGTTTCCATTGCAAACAAACAAACAAAGCAAAAAAGACAAAAGAAAATAAAATGAGAGGTTCTAGGAGATGGGGGAAATCCTATAGTTGCATGATTAGTATGTTTCTAAAATCTTGCATCTAAAGACTCCTGAAGTTTGCTGCACACATTGACGGTGGGGTTAGAGCCACAGCTACTCTCAAAAAGGAATGGCTCACAGGGTCATGGGTGCTGGGGCAGGAAAAGCTTGAAGACCCCCCCCCCCCCCCCGTGTGACAGGGAGAGAAAACTGAGGGGGACTGAATAATTTTCCAGCCTATTCCTATTCATGTTTAATGTTATTCATGAAAACCATACAATTAGACAAGAATCCAAGCAAGCTGCTTCTTGATCATTCAGCCTGTGGCTGTGCAAGTGAGTGCTTTTAATTTCCCAGAAGACCTTCTGCGCGCACCAGGGTTGCTCTTTTAAAGATGAGTAATAACAGTTTCTCACATCTGTCCAGCGGTTGTTATCTTAAAAAAAAAATTCCACTTGCAGGACCTGTCCTCCGCTCAGAAGATGCTGATTCGAGAGGTATGGGCTGGGGTCAGGTGATCACTAGTTCAGACAAGAGCTTATACACAGCTGGCCGGGATGCCTGTGTTCTGAACAGCCGCGCCCTTCACACTCAAGGTTTGGGGAGGCCAGGATGTAGAGTGAGGAGAGGTGGGAGTCTGTGAGACATCAAGAAGCATTGAGAATGATGGACCGGGGAATGAAGTCCTTTCTGTGGGTGCATGATGGATCGGGAAAGGAAGTCCTTTCTGTGGGCACCTAAACTCTGTGCTTTCCAGTATCTTGCACGTTAACCAAAATCTGTTTGCTGGACAAATTCTGTTCTAGCAGGTTCTCTGGGTCTTAAGTATGCCTTCCTTGAAAGCAGGATTTGTTAACTCCCAGAGTAATCTACTAAGACTCTACTGTGCCTCACAGACAAACAATAAGGTGGGAGAATTAGAGTGACTCAGCCCATGCTTCCAAGGGGTTGCAGAATTTGAACACAAACCTACTAAACTATAAACTGGAGTTTCTTTAGTCACACTCAAGGGCTTCTCAGTTTTCTCTTTTTTTCTTTTCCTCCTTTTCTTTCTTTTTTTTTTTTTTTGACTTTTCTCTGCTCTGTGATCTGCATAAACAACATTCTTTTCAAATGTGATTATGTCTGCTCAATCATAAACAGGTCAGGAAGAAAAGCCTTGTTGTAATTATTTAAATATGTGAGCCGTGTGCAAAGGAGACTCTTTAGGACTTCAGATTCGGAAACGCATAATTTGGCATGGAATTACCTAGAGTTACTATAGGGTTCTTTAAGACCGGCCCAGTTTGTATAGGTTTCTTCACGAGCGTCGGATGATTCGGAAACACGATGTATTTGGCATGGGTTCTCAGTTCCGTAGTGAAACAAAAGATGAATTCCTTGCAACAGTTCGAAAGTTAATTATTGATCATGGCCAAAGCCTCCGGGTGTTGTCATGACACAGATTAAAACGGCGCCTTTTAAATAAGATAGCTATTTCAAGCAAGCTTTGGAAGGGCAAGGCAGAGTCCTTTCTGTGACTGGGAATTCGGGTCCTACCTTACACAAAGTGTTGCCAGATCCCCGTAGATGTTCGAGTTGGAGAACAAAGGACACGTTAGAGGTTGACTGGGCAACTCCTGGCCTCCACTGAACAGGAATTGCTTAAGGGAGTCTGAGACAACCTAACCTAAGTTAAAAATGATTGACGAGCAACTGCTATGCTTGTGGGCTCAGCAATGTGCCACCCTGGACTCGGCAAAGATTGTCCCAGCTGAGCTGGTATACATCCTGGCACAGAGGGTGGGGTAGAGAAGGAGTTTCTTGCCTTAGACCCTGTTGCTTTCTATCACCCGGCAACACTGCATGTGACCTGGGGGAGGGCCAGAGGGCATCCAGGGCTAGAGGTCGGTAAGGTAAGAGGTTTTGGGGTTGGAGGTTGAGGGACCGAGTCTATGCCACTGGGGGTACTCTCATGCCTGCTGGGTAAGGCTTTTCAGCTACAGCTGGCTGTGGAGGACTGCCCATACCCTGTAAGGACCCCTTAGTTTATAGGGAAACCCAATAAACTCATTGATTCCCCAGACTGAACTTCAGAGGAATGGTGCTGAGTTTGTTGTTGAGACCTTGGGAGGAGGGGTAGATGTTGCTTACATCTTCCCTGGGGACGGAGTTTTAGCGACACAGAGATTGTAACATAAGCACACAGCACACCAGGCAAAATGGCTCAGTTGGCAGAGAGCTTGCTCGGCATGCACAAAGGCTTGGTCCCCAAGCACTGTGTGGGGCCTCAAGCCTGTGATCCCAGCGTTCAGGAGGTGGAGGCAGGAGGATAAGATGAAGATCACCCTCTACTGCATCTCAGATTTGAGGCCAGCCTGGGGTACATAAGGAAAAACTTACAACGATGGCACTGTAACTCGTTAGGATGCTTTTAACAGTAAAGAATCAACGGTAAAGGCTATTGGCAGCTTACAAAAAGAAAAAAAAAAACAAATGATGAATAAACAGGAAAATCTCCCTTTTACTAGCATCAAAATAAATGCGCATTAGGACACAAATAAGAGAAAAGGCTTCACCCATCAAATCGGTAATTTTAAAAATCCTACTTCAGGATACAAAGTGCTCAGTGAAACAGACTCTGAAATAGCGTGTCTGGAAAGAGAATGTGCTACAGGAATTTGGGGAAGCAATTTGGCATTCATGTCAAGACTTTAACCTTTTCCTTCCCTGTACCATAAATAAAATATTGCAGGTCCAGGACAATTCTAATTTATAATAACTGTATTGTGAATTCATTGCAGTATTTTTTACAATAGAAAAATTGCCTGTTTTTTTCATAGAAGCCCCTCTGTTAGAGCTCAGGTTAAGTAACTCATCAAGGCTTTTGGGAAACAGAGAAAACACGAATATTCACCCCCTTCTCTCTCTCATTCTGACACCCTTTGAGCATGTGCATGAGAGGGGACTTCCTGCACACAGCAACCAGCTCTCTAGCACAGAGCAGTGGGGGTTCTTTAAATCAGCTGCATTCTGACTCTCTCCCTGGAGTTTTCTTCAGCCCTCACAGGTTGAACGCTCAACCCCACAGGATAACGTGGCTTTCCAGACACCCTTGTGCACAGCTGTCACCTCTGCTTTTGTCTGAGTAACGATAAATCAGATGCAACCTATCCAGCATAGCTCACAGAACCTATGGGAACACTTTGTGTCCGCTCATCTGTTAAGAAGGATGTCAGAGAGGATCAGGGCAAGGGAGGTGGGGAGAGTGGGAATCAGAGAGAACTGGAGCAAGGGAGGTGGGAAGAGTGAGAAGCCTCTGCACGTTCTCCGGGTAGACTACCTTCTGGGAAGCTGCATGTGTTCAGTCACCCCAAAGCTCGCCGGAATATTGGGCTTTGGGTTTTTTTTGTTTGTTTGTTTGTTTTTTTGAGACTTTATTACATATACGTGATTAATTCCATCATTGGTCTTTGGTGAGCAGTCTAACCTTTGGTTCTTGTCCTCTCTTTTAGAAGATGCAACCTCCAACCCTTGAATCATGCCTTGGTCTTTCCAGCACCCAGCCTTCGTCCTGAAGCTATCCAAGATTCCCAGCCACCACCTTTGTCATTAGTATACAAGTGGTTCTCTTATATTTCTCTGGAAATTCCAAGGAGTTTTGGAGCTGCATCTCAGGAAATGGGACTGAAGACCTGTTTTCAGAGACTGCTCGTTCGTTCCTAGCTGCCCAGACCCAAAATAATCACACAGGAACTATATTAATTACAACACTGCTTGGCTTATTAGCCCAAGCTTCTGACTAACTCTTACATCTTAAATTAACTGGTTTTATTAATCTGTATATCACCAAGAGACTGTGGCCTATGGGTAAAGTTCTGGCATCTGTCTCTTTTGGCAGCTACATGGCATCTGTTTGACTCCACCTACTCTCTCTACATATCTCTGTATCTCTGTTTGGATTTCCCACCTGGCTTTACTTTGCTAAGCCATTGGCCAAAACATTTTTATTCATTAGCCAATATAAGCAATACATATACAGAGGACATCCCATATCTAAGATCAAACACACATTTTATAATACTAAAAGACTAAACCTCTGTGATGAAAATAATACTGCCTTTCAAAAATCAAATTTCAAAGAAAATTAAGTATTTTTGGGGAAAAAAAAGGTCCAATGTGTTAAAAAAATGAGGAAGGATAAAAATGCTGCTTATTATATAATCTTTATTTTGTTTAAAATGTATGTTTTATATTACTTCACTTGAGCTTCCAAAACAGAACCGTATAGCCTAATGGTTGAACGAACAGCTTTAGAAGTGGGAAGTTCAGAATTAAGTTACCAGTCACTGGCTTCGGCAATACTCCTCTATCCAATTTGCAAATGAACAGATGGTGGAGTTTTTTTGTTTGCTCTATGGCTCACTAGTCCTTCCTTTTGTTCACACACTTCAGGTCTCTTATTCTTTAAAAACAGCAGGTATTTTGGGGTTAGGGACCTTCTCTCATTACCTTGTTTTACTTTAATTAGACAGTCAAGGGTCACAGGATTAATCCACCCCAATGCCTTTTGTAAATGGCCTTGATTCATTCATAAGAGTACAGTTGTAATGATCAGCACTGACTGTTAATACAACTGGGATTCATTCAAAAGAGTACAGTTGTAATGGCGAGCGTTGACTGTCAACATGACTGGGATTCATTCACAAGAGTACAGTTGGAATGGCGAGTGTTGACTGTCAACATGACTGGGATTCATTCACAAGAGTACAGTTGGAATGGCTAGCATTGACTGTCAAGGGAACTGAGAACCATCTGGGAAGAGTCTCAATGGGGAATTACCAAGAGCAGATTAGCCTGTGGGCATCTCTATGTGTTTTTCTTAATTGGGTTGATTAAGGTGGGATGAGGCCCCCTCTACAGCGTGAGTAGCATCTTTTCATAAGCCGAATTTGAACTACGTAAAAGTGGAAAAGGGGCAATGAGTGAAGAGGCATATATGCATTCACTCTTTCTTTGCTCTAGACTGTGGGTGTGACTAGATACTTCAAGTTCCTGTCTTGGCTCCCCAACAATGGCAGAATATAACTTGGAATTATAAGCCAAATAACTCCTTTCTCCCCCAAGGTGATCTTGCCAGGATATTCTGGTATAGTAACTGGAAAGAAAACAACAACCTTCATGACTAAGCTTCCTTCATTAGGCCCTGCTGCCCAGCACTGTCCAATTGGGGATTAAGTTTTGAGCACATGACTCTGAGAGGGAACATTTGAACCCTAGTAGAGTCATAAAGAAGAGTCAAGAATGAAATACAATCAGTTTCCATTATTTCTGAGACATTAGAATAAGGATAGCTGTATTTTCTTTATGTTTTCTGTCTCTCTCTCCATCTGTCTACCTCTTTGTCTCTTACAGTGGTACACCAGGTGAGAAGAATGATACACCACTCAGGTTCACAGATGCAGGGGAGGCAACATGGAATTTAAAAATGTAAAGCTAGAATTTGTCTTCCATTATTTTGGTCAAAAAGATATGTGGTCTGCCACGATTTCTACAAGTGTGATTAAGGGATGAAAAAGTATTCTTGTCATGGCAACACTATGAGAAATCAATTTCACATCAGTTCTGTTTCCATTTTTAAAGCTTAATTCATTTAAAAAGCACATGGGTGTCTGAGGACATTTACTTTGAGCTAAGAGACCATCTAAGGAAGATTCAGGTCCACCTGTGTGTCATTCAAGCCTTTATCTGTACCTATGATTGACTTTTGAGAGGAAGCCAAGGAAAACAACTGCAAGCAGTGGTAGCAGCTAGTTCCATAAAACATGAGCAGGGTTTCGGGTGCATTGATATAGCGGTCATGTATGAATTTTTAAAATGCAGTTTGCTCAGCCTCTTTGCCAAGTTCCCCCCAAATGGGGTAACATTACACACACCTAACTTGTCAATATCAGAGATGAGCATATGGCCCCCATTGGCCAGTCAGAATAATCTTCCCTTGAAGACAGTAATTGTTTCAGAGGTAGCCATGAGGTTCAGGGACCTTTCTGTGGTGTTAACATGGAGTTCCTGCAATCCTTCCTCCTGAGATCCATAACAGTAGGGTGAAGGATTAATCCTACAAGGAAAGACGATTGGAAGTGAAAGGGGATGTCATACCTAAAAATAACTGGCATGCCTATGAATTGGGTTTGTCCTCAGCACACTGTGATGTGTGGCCATGCTAATGAAGGACCAACTCAAAACTACTCAGGAATGCCATGTGGAGAGCAGGTGTCTGCCAACGAAACCTGAAGACAGGAAAGTGGCTGAAGAAAGCAATAGACACAGCGACTTCCTTCTGAAACTAGCTAGCCACGCCTGAAGGCTCTCCCCTTCTGGAATGTTTCGTTCCATTTTTGCTTAAGAAAGCTTTTGAGAAAGAGGAACAGAAGACAAATTAGAAAGTATTTGCATCGAAATTGATATTCCTCGCTTTGTTTTGAAATTTTAGTATATGTCTACAGTCTGAAGCCTCTGGGAGCCTAAGGCCATTATCTGAGGATCATTTCCCATTCATCCAGAAGTTTCTACAGCACTGAAGTGTCTAGAATACCACAGAAACTGCAGAGATGTCAAAGCCCCATGTCTTCTGGATAATATTTCTTCCCAAAAGCCTCTGCATGGCACTTCTGCTGCAGAAACAGGCAGACGACAAAGGTCTAGTCCCCCACATGATGCTGTCTGAAGCAAAGCCTCTACTGTTATTTAAATAATAAGTGTTTCTTAATTTCTTGTGTGTTAAAGCCTCTGTCCCCGGAGTGATGCTCTGAGTGGGTGGTGGACTCTTCCAGAGGTGGCGCTGGGCGGGAAGTCTTAGGTCCTTGGGGATGTGCCCTATAGGGAGCCTGTGAGAATCTAGTCTCTTTCTCTTTTTCTGGTCACACTGTGAATAACTTTGTTTGGCACATGCTCCCACCCTCATGTGTTGCCTTGCAACAGGCCCAAAACAAGTGGGCTTAGCCATGGTCTAAAATGTATATGATTGTGAGTCAAAACTCTCCTCTTGAAAGCCAACATGTCTTGTTATAGGGAGTTCTTAGGTCCTGACATCTATAAGAGCCTCACAATATGCTTTTAATATATGGATTTTATTACTTTTTTCTTTCTTTCCTTCCTTCCTTCCTTCCTTCCTTCCTTCCTTCCTTCCTTCCTTCCTTCCTTTCTTTCTTTTTCTTTCTGTCTGTCTTCCTTTCTACTTTCTTTCCTTCTTCTTTCTATTTGTGTGGGGTGTGAATGCAGCGTGTCCTGTGTACGGACATCAGAGTACTACCTGTGAAATCAGTTCTTTCCTTCCACTATGTAGGTCCTAGGGATTGAACGCAGGTCCTCAGGCTGGACAGCAAGAGCTGTTATCTACTGAAACATCTCACTAGCCTGATGTATGCTTTTAAATAAACAAAACCTGTTAGAGCAGATACATTTCTTGTCTTTGTTTGTTCTTTTCTTTATGATCTGTTATTTAAATTTAATACTTTTCTCCTTCACTTTCCTCTGTAATAATAACTCGTTGCTTTCACTCTGTCTCTTTTATGATATTTTAGTTTGGAGATGACTTTGGATCTATATCAGTACTAACAGAATACTGCAGAAAATTTCTTCTGCTCTTCAGTGGACTCCCACCATGTTGCTTTACCCATGCACAGCTTTTTCTCCCAGTCCCCACTCCTTCTCCTTTCTCCCCCCCTCTCTGTTATCTCTCTTTCCATGAATATAGGTTTTTATTCTGAAAATTAGTGGAACATGTTAGTCTCTAACCCCTGAGTTGTAAAATCGAGTATGATCTTTTTTTCATGACCACAGGAAAGTTATGCCCAAGAAGTCCTCATCAGTAGAATGCCTTTAGCTCATCTGTGAACTGTAATCAAATTTTATCAAGGTCATGTATCAAAGTTTATGTTTGTCCTTCAAGATCCTGTTTAGGATCATTTAGTTACCCTATCTGTTCAGACAACATTAAGATAAAGTTTAGAATACTGGAATTCTTTCTCTTTCCCCCTTTCCTTTAATATTTTTATTTTTTGTGAAGAGCATCAGTTGCATGGTGAAGCTGAGTAAAGTTTGCCATTGGTCTCCATAACATAATGCAGGTGAAACTTTCGGGAATACACTGAAGTGGTATTGTGTCTTTGGAGCACTGAAGTCTGTATCACCACCATTATGAATCACACTTGGATCACTAAGTTAAGTTCTGCTCTTCCTGGAAGGTTATCATTTTTCTCTGTGTGATTTGCAAGGCTTTCACTGGAGCTGCTTTGAAAATATGTAAATGTTCGCTTTCTTGTCTAGCATTCTTCCAATATTTCCAGCCAGTGCAGCGATTCTTAACTGAACCAGTTACTGCTGTAATAGTCACCAAATGATGATTTTGCCACACCCATCAAGTTTTTATATGGTCATGAAGAGTGTTTTCTCTGCCTCTCTTTAAACATGAATTAATATATATCATTATTGATTCACGGATTCATAGTTTCTCCAACAGCCTTTAGTAGCTTAAATCTATAATCATATGATATTCAGGTGGTTCCATGCCCTGATTCTATTGTTCTCCCGTCCCCATTGTCCTTCTGGTTCCAGCTGTTCTTTTCCTTGTGCATGCAATGGCCTGAAATGCGTGTAGCTCTTCTTTCTGCACGGCTTTCCTTCCTCATTTCCCGGATGTGTCCCACCCAACTGCTCCAACGCTAGAGAGAATCCGGTAGTTTCTAAAGGTGGCATTTCTCTTGATCTTATCGTAAAGATGTCAGCTGCAGTTAAGTGTCTCAGTATTTTCACAGGTTTATAACTTAGCTATAAAAATTCACTTTAGGCTACAGCTTGACATATAATCTCTCAGCCCAGGAGTGAATTTCTCTAGCCATTTCCCCTTTAATTCAACACCGTGGTGATTCAGGGGAGCTTTCACCACCTAATAATAGATGCCCAAGAATTGTTACTGCTGCAGTACAAATCATGTCCACCACTAAAGTGATTACAGGGGATAAATACGAGACGAGGTACAACTATACTGACTCCGGGATCAAAGTAAGAAAATCATATTGATTTTCTATGATGCTCTCTCTAAGTCCATCCTTCTCATGAGGACCCTCCCATGTGAAAATCCAGAAGGATTTTCTGGCATTATAGGAACCACACTGTAGGTGTGGCTTTGGTAGTAGAGTGGTGAGCGTAGCTGCCTTCCAGGAAGCACACTGTAGTATTTGTAAAACCCTGGCTTGTTAGTGGCGGCCTCTGTCCAATATTGTTTCATGTTTTGGCCTTTAGTTAAGGGATCCAATGTGGTCAAAGGAATGGCAAGCCTTTCTATACAGAAGAAAAATATTTAAAATCCCTATTTACTAAGAGTCTGGCTGTGTCTCTGCTTGTAACCTATAGAGAAAGATATTTGGTACAGTAGAGAAAGAGCAGCATTTGAAAGCCGGGTCCTAACTCCCAGTCTGGCTCAGCCAACAGCTGTCTGTAGAGCTGCGTTATTTTCCCTTTGATTCATTTTCCACATCTGAAAATAAGGAGTTTGGGATACAATGTCCCATAAGGTCCAGTCTAGCATTAATGCTATTTTGTGGTCCTTGTAGCTTAAAAAGCCATTTGCCTTTCTTTTTAGTTTCAATATGACAAAATGGGTCTAACCTAAAACTGAGAAAAATTAAATGGTAAGAGGGAGGACATTTTTGCCAGTACGGTTGATTTAGGAAAAGGCAGTAGCAGCCAGGGAGGGGTTGGGTTAAAATGAGCACAGGGCAGTTCAGTGGAGAAGCTCTCACTGATTTGCCACTTGTTGGTTAAAACTCATCCAATCCATTTGATCTCAGCGGTCCTCTGTGTATACCCGGTGTCAAAGGGTGCCGAGGCAGAGCCAGTTCTGAGATTGACTGTGCATATTTTTCTCTCTTCTGCTCCTTTATTTTCATTCACACTTACAGGTGGAAGGATGTTCTTCCTGGGTAGAGGAAGAGTGAGAATCTTACGTGCAGAATCTCACTGCACCTAGCCTGGTGACGTAGATCTAATGGGCATTAAAAAAGATTGCTCTATGATTGAATTGCCTTGGCTCTAAATAGGAGTCCTGGTTCATGGGGAGTTCCTGTCTCAGTGCCTCTGTCTCTTTAAACAAGACCAAGTCTCTGCATGACTGTTCTTAGAACTTGACCTGTTTTCCCATTATACATTTTTTTTTTGGTGGCAGTGGTTTCTATATATGGGTTGTTTTTTTGTTTTTGTTTTTGAGATATTGTCTCATTTAGCTGAATGACCTTGAATTTACTATATAAAGCAATATGACCAGGAACGACTGACCCTCTTGTCCCTATCCCCCAAGGACTACGATTACAGTCTCCTGCCACCATGCTGGGTTTGTTTGGTACTGGGGATCCCAGCAAGTGTTTTGTGTCTGCCAAGCCAGCTCTCTATCCACAGAGCTATATATATATCTCGAGTCCAGGTCAGGCCTTTCTTCTCGGGTCTGACCTCTTCTGATATGCAGACTTGAATTTCTAACAACCATTTGCTGATTTCTAGGAACAATGGAGTTGCATTATCAATGTTTGGTCTTTCATTGTCCTTCATTACCACACTTCTCTAGGCAGGGACAATGTTTTTCTTTGTTCTCCACACCATGGCATTTCTCCTTGGGCTCTAGGAAGAGGACAAGTCAGCTCTGCCGTTACTCTGGCCTTTGAAATAGAGACAGAAACCCCTCAATACTGTAAGTTCCAATCATATAAGTGGAAAGAACTATTTTTAATAAGAAATGAGGTAGTTAAAAACATGGTTAGCACTGAAATGCTTTGCCTCACTGGCATGTTGACTAGAAACCAATATTGAATTGTGACAGAAAAACAGAGATTAAGAGGAGAGAAGAAGGAAGGGGCTTCTGGAGTCTGGAGTCTCTGGCCAGCAGAGAGTCAAACATCCAATGGCTAACAACATTTTCCGTGAAGATTGCAGATACAGGGGTAGCATTCCTTTTCCACAGAGATGTTTTCAAACGTGAGTGTTAAAATAACAAAGAGCATCATGCTTAAGACCTGAACATATATGACTCGTGTCTTTCCTGTACGCTCCTGCACCTCTTCTAGATAGGAACCTGAAACTTTCTGAGCATCTCACGGACAAGATTATAGACTCCGTTTGCAGTAAAAGCATCCTCACTTTGCCTCCAGCCCCTGTGACCTTCTTGGCAGTTGAGAACCAGCCTGTAATTTAAGTTCCCTTCAACCCTTTAAGATGTAACCTCAAAAGTCACCAAAGGTGTATATATGGCTATTGAAAACACACTTAAGTGATGCTCCATCTTGAGAAGACCACACCTGTGCTTGGCTGTGTCTTCCCTTATCTTAAAGCACTCTTCCCTCTCCTGACCCTCATGCCTAAATCTACGAGAAATTTCTCCATGATAGACTCCAACTCTACTCCACTCTGCAGTTTTCTGCAGCACAGTCAAGAGTCCCGGGATCAACCTAGTGTAGGTCTCTGGAAAGAACAACCCAGGCTGCTGTAGGAGGCGGGATGAAGCCATGTCTCTGGTCCAAGCCCCACTGTGGCTCACCTTACCATCTTGGTCTGTTCTCTCTATTCATCCACTGAATCTCATTCCTAAGTTTAATTAGATTGCATACACTGGTCATGCTGGTCTAGACTTTGTACCTCCAGAATTTCGGTTCTGGCCTTGGCAAGAGCTAAGGGCCATAGGTAACTCGTTCTGTTTCTCCAGTTCTTGTTTCAATTGTTTCTCTATTGCTCTCTACAATATCTTACTTTATGGCTTCTCTCTCTCTCTCTCTCTCTCTCTCTCTCTCTCTCTCTCTCTCTGTGTGTGTGTGTGTGTGTGTGTGTGTGTCATCTGGCCTTGTGGTATTATTAGGTTCTCTTAAATTGACATTACTTAGGAGGTTATAAGCGCAGGCTAGACCCTCTGCAGCCCCACCACCAGACGCAGAGAAGGAAGAAGAATGTGTGGACAAGGGCATTTGAGGCAGTGGCATGAACATGGTACACTTCCCCCTCTGCGTCTGTTTCAGTGACCAGAGTCAGCCACAGGGCTGATTGCGAGGCAGAGCAAGACATCCTCCTCCTCCTAGCGTCCAAGGAAGAAATGTGATGGCATAGAGAACATAGAACTTCGTCTCTGCCTCAAGAAGTATTGTGACCATGGGAGAACGAAAGACAAAACAAAGATAATAAAACTACGTTTCTCCCGGTATTTACAGTTTGTCTAAGGCGATGCTTAGTAATCTTAGTAATCTTAGGATCACTTCCTGAGTTTTGCTGTGATGTCATATGCCATTTCCCCTTTTGATTTTTTTTTACTAAGTATTTATCTTTTAAAACGGGTTATTTTGTTACTCTTATGAGCAAATAGTGATATTTATCTCTACTGTGTAAAAATAAATCACGGTTAAAAAAATGAATCCACCACAGCTCACCTAAAATACTTTTACATGACATTAGTGGGCCGTCCTACACTTTTGGTAATATGGCCTTACATCATCAGAAGCACACACAGGGCTGACTCACGTGGGGCGTGGTTACTGCCCAGTAGGGCTGTGAAGGGAAAACAGAACACAAAAGAAAGAATCGAGTTCCTGATTGGAGTATTGCCTTTTCCTCTTTCTTCCCATTCTTCTGTTTCTTCTTTTTTCCTCCCTTCTTCCTCCAACTTTTCTTTCCTTCCTTTGTTCTTTTTTTCTTTCTTCCCTTCCCTTCCTTGGTGAGCAGTGTCTTTTTCCTTTGGTTTGTTTTTTGTAGACAGGGTTTCTCTGTATAGCTCTGCTGTCCTGGAACTTGCTCTATAGACTAGGCTGGCCTCGAACTCACGGAGATCTGTCTGCCTCTGTCTCCCAAGTGCTGGGATTAAAGGTGTGCGCCACTACCACCTGGCTGGTGAGCAGTGTCTTAGAGTGTTTGCTCAGCACCCCTTTTTCAGAACAGAAAGGGTAGGAAAGCCTTCAGTCTCAGACAGTGAGTGTTAGCAGAAGCTATTGGTTGGGGCCCTTGACTAACGGGTCAGATTAATCCTCTAAGCCTTGGCCCAGGGCTGAGAGCTGTAGTTCTATTTACCTGTCCTCAATTAAACTGAAACAGCAGGGAAGCCTTCTGGCAAGGCCTGGATTCACTGCAGTGATCAAAACGGCCTGTATGAGTGCCTGTGAAAACAGTTCATTTTCCTATCAATGGAGCTTTACAACTACCCAGTAAATTTTATCTGAACCCTCTAACTCTAGTAAAATACAGCAAAGTGCAATAAATTTCACTTTATGGGTTTTACAATTTGAAAACAGCTTCGGGCAGTCTGGTTACTGAGGCAACCCAGCTCCAGCAGCCTCCAAGGGTTGGTTTGTGTAGGATGGAGGCTTCGGGGATGATCCATGCCTTTGGGTTCCCAGGTTGTGCAAACGAGGCTGCCTTCCTTTTGAACATCATTTAAGGTACAAGGGAAGTGTGTTGTCTCTACCTGTAAAGATGGCTTTAAATGGTGAAAAAAGAAAGAAATTAAATTACCAAGCAGAGTGCTGCCAGCGGCCCTGGATCTGGAGCAAAGGAGCTTCATTAAAGATGGGGACTTAGTCACCGACTTATTGCAGTCTAGTTGACGGCCCCCTAAAGTGCTCAGGCCTCTAAAAAAAATTCCAAATTGTTTTGAACTTGGAGTAAATCAAATAACATTCTACCCGCCCCCCCCAACACACACACCCAAAAATGTTTTTGCAAAATTCCCTGAGGCAGGTTTTCTTATTTTCAGGCGGATTTTAATTGACTGTTTTCCTTGCCTTTGTAAGTTGTTGTTAAGATATGAGGAGTCCTGCAATATATAAAGGCCTGGTCACCATAGCAATGTTTCACATAGGGCTTGCTGCTACTCAGAACTCAAACAGCAAGCTCTTATTCTCATGTCCCCCATCATCTCTTTCTCTTGCAGTACTGAAGACTGACTATACATACATACTGGGCAAGGAGCCCACCACCAAGTTACAACACTAGCCCAGCTTTGTTCTCTTTGATAAGAGAGGGTCCGTGTTGAATCCTTGTAAAAGAGCCTAAGAGGAAGTCCTTTTTTGATAGTATCTATCACTTCCTAAGCAACTTCATTGTTTCTTCATCTTCTCTCTAAAAAGAACTCCAGAAACAAGCACCTTGTTTGTCTTGTTTATTGGTTTCCAATGCCTGGCATATAGGTAAGACCTTAATCAGTATTTGCTGAAGGAATGAATAAAATGTATGCTGATCTGCCAGGAACTCCAAGAAATAACTTAGAGAGATGGATTTTTGGTGCAGGGTAGGTGACGGATGTAGTGGAACAGAATGTGAAAACTAAGGCGAAGGGCTCCGCCATTTGAGATGGTTAAAGACGTGGGCATTTTAATTGCAATAACTTCAGTGCAACCCTGGAAAACACCATCCTTCCTAGTTTTGCTACACAAAGAAAAACTCATGAGAATTAAATACATTACTTGACCCTGTTCCACCAGCAGAATGTGAAAGAACAGGAACCGGAAGCTTTAGAGGCCGCTACAGGTGCTGCCATTTCGCCATACCACGTGGGTTAACGTCCACCTCTTAGGCCTGCTTTCCAGACAGGAGACAGATGGAGGGGAGAGGAGAACAGGGCATAAATCTCTCCATAGAACAGCTGTGGCATGTCTTTTGTTTTGGCAGTACAACATTAAATTAAAAATTAAAAAAAAATAAAACAAAAACAAACATGGGCAGAGTTCATGGCCTTTGTCTGCCGAGTCATAGCCAAAACACAAGGGAAGTCTCTTTGATGTAGGCAAACTTATGTGATTTCTCCATGATCAGCTTAGAACATGAACATGTTTTTAAGCTGCAGTTATATGGAAGTGGTACTGACCCATCCTAGTGTTTGGTCCACACAACTCTAGGTACCAGGCTGTGTGAGGGATAACGTCACCGGGAGAGACACTGTGGTGTTGAGTGTGTGCCGTTTGCTTGTTCAGAATGAGCTGTTTTGTGCTGCGGTTGGCAGTGGGGAGACTTGCGGGAGCTGCCCTTGAAACGCCCTTCAGAACACACCTGTACCCCGTCCCTTCTCCCCTCAGAGTTCCCACGGGAATTCCAAACTTTATTTTCCCAGGTATGAAGAAAGTCAATTAGCAGTCAGTGGTTGCTACTAATCACTATTTTATCCCCAATTCAATTTCCACCATGGAGAACGAAGTAACTTTTAAAAGAATACAAAAAAAAAAAAAAAAAAAAACAACCTGTCAAGAATATCTCAGAAAATGAAGCTAAAGGTAAAGTCCAGTCCTGCCATTCGCTAACAAACTCTGTTTCTGGGAAAGAGACAATAAATACAGATTTTGGGGGGGGGGGGCTAAAGCTCTTAATTTAAACACAAATGGGAGTTTTGAGTCAAATTTAGCATCCAAAGCATGTAAAAATTTGTATTAAATTATAGGAGATACATATGGAAGCTAAAATGTTGATTATATAGGAGTTAATGAACAGCAATTGAGAAGTTATAAAATATAATAACGAATAGAAAATAAAAGTAAATAGCATTTGAGTAACTGTAAGCACAGTTTTAAGGCAAGGAAGAAAGATCAGAAGAAAATATGAAAGGATCACAGTATATAGATTAAAGGGTATGGGTCATTCTCTTTCTGCTTTTGACCAATCTGCATTTTTCATGTACTTTATGTTTACAGAGGAAAACATTCTGACACTACTTTTAAACTTTAATTTTGAATAAAATAAAGATCTCTGATCATCCTTTGGAAAAAATTTAAATTAAATCATTTCTACTTCTCCATGACTATGGCTTCAAGCTGAGAATCAGTTGGCATTCGAAGAGTCATCCTCCCCCTTCCAAGGCATTTTATCTGCATTTTCGCTTCGCATTCCTACACTGGCCACTAAGACAGAGGTGGTGATAACTTTAATCTTGTGAATAAAAAAATAGAAGATTGAAGGAGCTTCATATCTTTTCATATATAAACCTGGATATTTCAGTTATGTTTCTATCATTGTGAAGAGACCAAGGCATGTGAAAAGACCAAGAGAGCATAACCAAGCCATCTTATGAAAGATTACATATAACTGGGGGGATTTCCTTAGCAGTTTCAGAGGAGTTTATGACCATCATGTTGGGGAACATGGTAGCGGGCAGGCAGGCATGGTGTTGGGACAGTAGCTGAGAGATCACATCAGAACTTGGAGGCAGGGGAGGGGAGGGAATGAGTGGATCTGATATAGGCCTTTGAAACCTCAAAGCCATCCCCAGAGATGCACCATCTCAAGCAACCCTTCCTAAACAGTTCTATAAACTAGGGACCAAGTATTCAAATCTGTGAGTCTATGGAGACGATTCTCATTTTCTCATTCAAACCACCACATTGGAACATTGTGATATAGAGTATGGGGTGTGTGTTTCTCTGCTCTTGGTTGCTGGCAGAGAATTCTGAGAGACCTTGTAATTCCTGACAAATAAGGATTCTGTCTGTATCTTTATTTTAATATGTGGCCATTCACTCCAGATCTTAGTCCCTTGACATTTTAGACCATAAACGATTCACATTTCTTAAGGAGGTGACGCTTCCTAAGTCCTTCCTGGATGGAGAAGTTACCAAAAGCTCCATCTATGTCAGCAGCGTGGAAGTCTCAGTCTCGGCGCCATCTTCTGAGGTAGGAGAGGAAGTGGAGATTGAGTTAATAATAACTTTCCATAAACGTTACTAAGCTGCAGACTTTACATAACTTCTGATTTGTAAGCATGTGCTCTTGCCAATTGTGGTGCGTGAAACTCCCAAGAAAAAGAAGATCCTGTACTCGGGACCATCTTTACCTCACTCTCCTCATCTGAATCCTTGGAGATACCCTTTGTATTAAATGCAAGTGAGAAGTTTTCGCTGAGTTCTGGAGCCACCCTAGCCACCCTAGGAAACACTCAAGGGACACGGTGGGAAACTCCATTTTATAACTAGGGATGTAGTAGCATCAGAGACCCAAACTTGATTACCATTTGAAGTGGGGGCTATCTAATAAGATTGAGCCTTTTGCTTGTAACATGTGGCTCTAATTTTAGGTAGAAAATGCAGATTCATGATAAATTGTTTAGGGTATGTATGTAAACCCTATCTATCCTGTGTTGTGTTAAGAATGTAGCAGGACAAAATAATTGCTTTTCATACCACTACATAGTCAAACTCCAAACCCATTATCTGATTCTGAACCCATTTGCATGCTGGGAAGTTATAGAAAGTAACTTAAGCTCACCATCACCCATATTATATACTCCGATCTGTTGCTAAACATGAACTGGTGGAGCATTGAGAAGAGAATACATGAGAAAGAAGACTGATCTGAACTGAAATTTGGCAACCTTTAAAATTGATCTTTACAGCCTGGGGTGCTAACTCCATTGGTAAAGTGCTTTCTTCAAAAGCATGAGGAGGATCTGAGCTGAGTACCTATCACACTGATTGATCAGTTTAGATAAACTGGTGAACATTACTTTCAGAGGGAGACACTGTCTCAAATAAATAAATATAAATAAGATGGTAAGAAATCAATGAAGACACTCTTACAGTCTTGACCGTCACACTCTTGGCCTCTCCATGCATATGAGCAAATGAACAGTTAAGAAGTTACAAAGCAACATATAAAACAAAAGTGATTATTAAGTATCAGAGCAACTGTATTAAAACTTAAAGTGGTTTTAATATATGGAAGAAAATATAAAACTATTAAAAGGCATAGATTAAAGGGCATAGGTCATTCTCGTTGTGCTGTTGGCTTTATCTTTACAGACAGAAATGCATGCCACTCTCCCTGCAAACACATACGTGTACATGTGTATGTATGGATACATACAAGTAAGAGTGTGTCTTAACATTTTTTTGTTGAATGATGAAATTTCTCAAGGTAAATCATTGCCTGGGTTTGGTTCATGAACATTTTTCAACAGTATTTTATTTGTGTGTTTTAAAAAGCAACCAGGGAAGTTGTTATCTAATGAATTAAGAGCCAACCACCTAATAGGATCTGGTTTTTAAAATTAAATTATGACTGTAAAAATTTGAAATTTCATAGACTAAGTAAGTCATACCTATAGTCGATCCATTGGAAATTATTGTTGAATACTGAACACTTGGTGTCACTGGAAGGCTTATGGGTCTCCGGTGGGTCAATTGTGAAGCAGCATATAGAGCAGTGCTAGAGAATAAAGAAGAAACTTTTCGTCATTTTCTATGGGTGGATGAGCCTAGAAGACGTTATGTGAAATGAGCCAGACACAGGGAGACCGATCCCATGCATTCTCACTTAGAGCTGGACACTCACACGGTTGACTGTAGAGGCCAGGCAGAGTTCCTGCTTACTGGGATCTCACTCTAGAGAGGGAAAGGGGAAAGGATAGGTTAGAGGGTGTGGAGTGGGCCCAAGGACACAGGAGGAATAGCTTCCAACATCCTAGATAATTATGATTGACAATAGCTAATCGTATATATTCAAAGTTTTAGGACAAAGGATTTGAAACACTTCCTACCCAGAGAATGAGAACTTTCTGGAGATGCATATGTCAAGTACTCTTAGATGATATATAATGTTATACATGTTGTGACTGCTAATATTTTCAACTTGACAGAAAGTCCTAGAAGGTGAGCCACTGGCCAAGTTTGTGAAGGATGAGGTTAGCCTCTTGGCATGCCTATAATAAATGATCTAGACTGGATTAATTGAGGTGGGAAAATTCAGTTTAACTGTGGACTGGGCCATTCCATGGGCTGGGCCACCGAACGGATGGAAAGGAGGAACCAGACTGGGGAGGAACTTTCTTCAGTGTTCTCTCTGCTTTCCGACAGTGGATACAACATGTTCAGTGGCCTCCAGCTCCTGCTGCCATGATTACCCCACCAGGATGGACTAGATCCTGGAACTGTGAGTCACAATTAACCCTTCCTTCAGTTGCTTTTATCTGGTATTTTCTCCAGCAACAAGACAAGGAAGAGTATACATGTGCTGAAAAGGCCATTCTGTGGTCCCACAATATGGGCAATTGTGTCCAACTAATAATGAAAGTGAATGAACCTGACTCAAAGTAAAAAACTATATAACATAATAATACAGAAGGACATTTTCATATACTATCGTGTGCATGGACTTTATTCCCCCTGTACCCTTAACCTTTCGTCTCTTCCACTTCCATCAGTGCCCATTGTTCCCAAGAGGATTGCTCTTCTACTGGTGTGTGTTGTGTCCCTACATGAATTTATATAACAGTATCATACCGATAGTAAACACATATGAGAGAGAGAGTAACCCTGATATAGTTGTTTTTCTGATACTGGCTTAATTTACTTAGTACAGACGTCTTTTGTTATATCCATATTTTCGCAAATTATATAACTCTATCTCTCATTATGGTTGGAAAAAAAAAACCAGTGTGTACTATGTCTTATTTTCTTTCTCATCCTCAGCTACTGGATCACTAGGTTGGTTCCTCAAGTAATTATTTTGAACAGAGCTGCAATAAGCATTGATGTGAATTCAGTAGCTCTGCCATGTGCTGACTTAAGGTTCAGTACCCAGGAGTGGTTTGGCTGGGTGATATGGCATATCTATTTTGGTTTATTTTGGTTTTGAGGAATCTCCACACTGGTATCTAAAGTAGCTGGGAGGATTTTTTTTTTAAAATATAAGTTAGTACTTGCAGTTTTATTTTATCTAAAAATAGGAAATAAAATGCCCACTCAGATAAATTAATTTTGGGCACTTAGATTAAATTATCCAGAAATAATTTCAATGATTATTTAAATTGTGGTCTTTGTGACTTCATTATCATAATATTTAAAATATGATTTTCATTTTGGACTTCTCATGTGACATAACCCTTGTCCTCATCAGGATTTTAATTAATGCCTCACACATGCACCTACTATAATTTCATCAGGATCATAATTTAGCTGTTTCCATGTCAAGATAACAAATTGCCATAATCAGTGGCATTTAGTCCCTAACAGAGAGGTGGCCTTAGAGGAGCAAGGCCCTTGGCAAATGGGAGCCAGTTGCATCCTTTCAGCTCAGAAATCCCACCAAAGGCCTTTTATATTATCTAATTCACTCTGCACTCGCTCCCTGGCCATGTCTGTGACAGATATAAACCTTGATATTTCTTGCTACAACTCTCGAGCAATATTCTCTCTTACATACAGAATATGGGTTGGATTAAAACACACGTCAGCCACTGCTGATTGGTCAAAGGATTTGACAAATTTCTTGTGACATGATTCAATGTCTCCCTTAAGCAGTAAGTATGGGACTTATTTTTCCTTATATTTAAGGAAAACATCAGGACACGAGAAGGTGATCAGCAGTGACTATTCCATGTGCCTGCATTCTGATCAGAAAATATTTCTTGGCGATAGCACCAACTGCTGTTTCGGTTCGACTTTGGATTTAGGTAAACACTTCACTGTTATAAGCAATATTAACACATATTCAGAGAATAAAAAGCAGAACTTTGGTGATGAGACGATGGGGCTGATTTTTAGGCAATGAATTACTGCTCAAAGCTCGCCTGTGGAAAGGTTTAGCAGCTTACTGCAACTCTGGGACCCATCATGAGACAGCCTATGGAACGTCTCTATAAAACAACTGCAACTCTGTGCTAGCAATACAATGCTTGAAAATGTCATATTGAAAAAACGCAGAGGGAGAAATTAGAAGGAACTATTCAGCTTATGATTCTGTAACAAAGAACAGTCCCTCGCCAGCTAAAGGTTACCATTAAGGAGGAAAAGTTCAAAGGTAAAGAAAAGACACTTGAGCTCTGGCTCTGACCTTGTCCATCAGCTGCTGCCCCTTAATAGTCTGGTTAACCTCCAGCCGCGGTGTGCCTCGGTTTCCTCCTTTTTTAAAATGAAAGGGTTGGAATAGACATACTCTTTTCGCAGGGAATTAACTCTTAAAAGGCTGTGGTTCTAAGTCTGGACACATGCAGGGAATCCAGCATAGATGAGAAGATTGCTGGTTGAGTATTGATAATTTTATACGGGCCACTCTGTTAGCTCCCAGAGGCACCAAGTCATGTGCTAGAGACTCATACACATCGCAGCATCTTCATGAGTTTATTTTTCCACATTGTGGGAAAGCGATTTAAAGAAGAAGGAGAAATGATGGAAAATGAATTTGAGTCGTCTGCCTCTGGGCACCTTTCTGGGGAATAGAAGTAAGACATAAGACACAGTTGCTTACAGTGTCCAAGACCTGACATCCCCAAGTCCTTTGCTCTGCTGTCTGTGACAAGCCAAGGCATGGTAAGTGGAGCCCATATTAATTCTGTCTGAAAACGCCATCTGGTTCTAAGTGCTTATCTAGGCCATAGATGTCACAGTCTAGATGTGGTCACCGTGATAGCCAAAGGTCAAAGAGGGGTCTAATTACATGCCCCAGTACTTAAAGGGCAGAGTCACCCAAGCATGAACATAATCAGTCAGTCCAAACAAGACCCATTTATAATTTTAATTATCAGTGAATCAGACAACTCTATCAAATACCAATTATTTGGCTGTTGCTGAAAAGTAGCTGTCTTGTCTTGTTAGTCTCTGTAATAACCCCTTGAGGGATGGTGAAATGTTTTCCTTAATGTAAATATTTATTAAAATCCATCAGGCGGAATCAGATTCATTTAATGATGCTCAGTATTGGTGGTTTATTTTATTTATTCTCCAATATAAGGGGAATGCAATAGGAAGATATCCTCTGTCGTCTACCATTCCCATCCTCAGTTGGATCATGTAGTTGCATACAGCAAAGTGCCGGTCCCCAAAGCTCTCAACTTTTAAGTTGAAACAAAGAGTTTTATTCTTGTCGTATGGCTTTGCGTGGTGTGTAAAGCACTTGCTTTGCAAACCTACAGAACTGGATTCACTCCTGGAGCTCAAGTAGAAGGAGAGAACGAACATTTGAAATGTGTCTTCTCATCCCTACCTGAGTTACATGGCATGCGAGCACCTGTTCATCCCCCTTCCAGGTACACACACATGCGCACGCACACATACACATGTACACACATACACATATACACACATGATACACACGTGCATACATATACACACATACACGCACATGCATACACATGTGCACACATATACACACGCACACACACATATACACATGCACACACACATAGTAGTAGTCATAGTCATCGTAGTTGAAGTTGTACTCATCATATTAGTAGAAACAACAATAATAATAATAAAGAATAAAATGGAAGTCTAAAGATTTTGGTTCTCAGGTCTCTGATAGGCTGGAGATGTAGCTCTGTGGTTAAGATGCTTGCCTAGGATCCATGATTCCCAGCACAGTATAAATAGTCACAGAGGTTCATTCCTGTAATATAAGCACTTAAACTGTTGAGGCAGGAGGATCACAAATTTGAGGTCATCCTCAGCTGAGGGAGAAGGAGAGAGAGAGGAGAGAAAAGGAAAGGACTAGTTCACTAGGTGAGGTGGCAGGCACCCTCTGTGCCAATGCAAGTGGCATGCACTGCACCGTAGGTGCCCACAGATGTCCACTTCAGAGAGATTAAAACAGGACAAAGAAAAGCTCAGCTTAGGACTTGTCGTGCTTATATTTTTCTAACTCAAAATTACGCTCTCCGCAAAAACTCAGGAGATCCTGCACAAATGGATCTTAGAACAAAGCCTTTGGGACTCTGCACATTGTCTTAAATGAGGCATACAAAATTTGCAGTTCAATAACAATCAAATATCGGTAACCTCGTACGCTTTAACCTGATAGCATCCGTGAGGGGAAACGGCAACAGAACACCCGGGCCGACTATGTTCTTAAAAACGGGCTATCTTGAAAATGAATACCTCCGAATAAATTGTCTCTCCTCCCCGTCTGGGGCTGTCACTTTGTGATCTGCCCTTTGGTGAGTGGCTCTCAAAGACACTCTCCGCTGCCATCATTCCTCCCCTTTTCTTTCTTACCTATAGCAATTAAGACCCGAGTAATATGTTATCTGCGTGGCTTTGAGATTTCCATTTCATTTGCAACTTCACTGCTCCTCAGTCATTTTTGACACTCTTATAATTTTTATCTGCAATTATGCTTTCATTATCTTCCTTCCCGATATTTTAGATGTCCAATAAGCCTCTCAATTTCCTTAATTACCACGTAACCTTCCTTCTGCACGCCGAGGGCTATTTTTATTCCTACAATATTTATTACTAATTGGCACACACACACTTTTATACTTACAGTAATTTCTCTGGTCTGTCCTTTATTTACCCTCTGTTTCTCTCTTCTAAGAACGTTTTGTGCTGTTTGGTAATACTTGATATTAGTTCATGGCAATGTACTGTCTGTTTTCTTTGGAGGCTTACTCTACATTTGTAGGTGATACAAATCTTGGATGGTTGCTCCAAACCATTTGGCCCTTCTTTCTATCCTTCCATTCCTCTTTCCCATCTTTCTTTACAGGAAACATCGCCATCAAACTAATCACAAGCCACCTTGCCAGAACCTTTGATTCCTTCTGTGTTCTAAAATTCGCCTTCCCATTCTTTCACTCATGCTCATGTATTTTGCTCTTTGTCCTCTGGCCTTGGAACAAAGAAGTTGGCTCTTTGGGCAGAAAGGGGCGCTGGCACCATTTTCCCGTCCACATCCAACATGTGAGCTACAAAGTAAAAGGCACCAAGCCAAAGTCTGGTTTTAACTCATGCCAAGATGCTTGCTTGGTACTTCTTCATTGTCAAAAGTTCATAGCAAATCGACACACTAAATGTAAATAAGCAAATTTATGTAGATAAATTAAGGTTAGCTTTAGAATATGATCTACCTGGTTAAGTGAGAAATGCATACTGTTTGCGGCCACATCAGACCTGGCAGGCAGAAAGGGGAGGTGAAACCACCTTTGTCCCTCTCAGTAATAACCACTGTGGGACCTTCTTTAGAGTATCTGCAAAAACCTTTGCTTTAAATAACAAAGAAGCTGCTGGTGGAGGGAGAGTCTGTTTTCCTCAGGAATGGGAACCTTGTTTGATGATCATGCTCCAGTGGATGGCCCAATACTCGTGCACATACAGGCAGCACTAACTGGCTTCAATGGGTTTAAAAAAGAGAAAGCTCTTGGAAGTGAAAGGAGGATGCAATGGAGATGGGGATAGAAGAAGATGCACGGACAGTGAGTGGTATTTATGACCCAAATATACTCTATACATGAAAGAAACTCTCAAAGAAAATATATGGAGAAACTGGTCAAGTTGGCTTCTCTTGTTTCTGCGAATAAATGCCAGACAGAAATAACTTAAGGGAGAAAGGCTTTTTTTTTTTTTTTTTTTTTTTTGATTCATTGTTTCAGAAGGCTCAGTCTGTCATGGCGGGCGGGCACTGTGGAGCTTCTGAGCTCATGCAGACAGATGCAGTAAGTGAGGCCCTGGTATAATCTTTGGAGCACACTACCCAGTACCTACTTCCTGTGTTGACCCAAATCTGAAATTGTCTTCAAGTTTCCCAAGTAACACCATCAGATGGGAACCAAGCATTCAAACCACGAGCCCAGGGGAGACATTTCACAGTTAAACTGCCACAGGAGAATTCCCTTTCTGCTTTTCAACTTACAATTCATATTTGTTTTTCTTAACTGGAGTATATTAGTCAGGGGTCTCTAGTGGAACAGAACTGACAGAATGAATATCAAAATGTGATTTATTATATTTGTCTGGGCAGTCCAACAATGACTGTCTTTATACTGAGGAGTCTGAGAATTCACCAGTTGCTCAGTCCACAAGGTTGGATGTCTCAGCAGTCTGAACCTGGTGCTGAAGGCCTGGAGAATTCCTAGAGAGCCAGTGGCCTTCAGTCCATGTTGGAAGCCCAAGAAGCTGTCTTCTGAAATCAGTCAAGGACTGAAGTAGCAGCAGCGGTGGCAGCAAAAACAATAGATGAACTCACTAGCAAGATACAAAGGCAGTGAGGCAAAGAGTGGTCTGCCTCTCAGACCTCCTTTCATCGACCCGGAAGACACCATACACGTTTCTGGTGCATCTTCCTGCTTCAGATAACCTGACTGAGAACATCTCCCACAGGTGTGCCACCAGCTTATCTTTTAGTTGATTCCAGACCCAGTCAAGTTCACAACCAAGACTATCACATGGAGAAGAGTTAATGGCGCGTGTTCTCTTTTCTTTCATCTAAGAATTCTCATCTAAGATGTTTCCTTCCTTTGAGAAGAATGACTTCCTCCCAACTTCCCTGAATGTATTCACCTTCGTTCAGCTAAATGAGCTTCTTTCCAGGCTTTTCCTCCTTTTTCCACATAACACCAACACGCTTGAGGGCTTGACTTTCCCCATGGTCTACACAAAAGTTTGGATGCTGCACAAAGAACGAAGTCCATTAAGTCAAAGGTTTGCAAGCCATCTCCCTTGCTTGGGATGAATATTAGTGGTTATGGTGGGATGGGTCAGCCCCCAGAGTGGTAAGACTGGAAAAATCTAGTGGGCACTCATCCAGCAAAGGAACATTGGAGCTAAAAGTGTATTATCTTAATGTGCACGTTTTTATTTAATTCAGGGTAAAGTAGAATGAATCATAATAGGCCAATAATAATGACTTATGGCTTCCTTCCTATGGCACATTTACAATAAATGGCAATTTACCATTAAAAAGAGAGATATTTCTTTTTTGTACAGGAAAAATTAGCATTAGTCATACCGAGAGAGAATGGGTTTCCATCCCTGCACTTAGGACTTGTATCCAGCTCCTCGGGCCTAGCATATCACATGGGAACCACTTTTCGTCCAGCGGCTCGCTCCCTACTCCCATTTAGGACCTGCAGGAAGAATTAAAATGTGACTGTTTATGACATCATTTCAAGTGTACAGTGATGAAGCACAGATCCATCCAGCAGAGCGGCTTGGAGAAAAGTTCATGTTCCAGTCATTAGATTTGCTAACTGAGCCCAGACTCGGAATTGCATGGGCAGAAGACGTGAATGGCAGGCAGGTCTTCAGATGACTGTATTGAAATAACGGCAACTTGTGCACGCCATTCCAGCCCTGGCCTTCATCTTGATGCTCAGTGTATTCTAGGCTTAGATTCCTCCATCCCTCTGTCTTCTTCCTATACGACACACCTTAGTGGCTCAGTTAGACGACTCAGTGGGTAAAGGTGTTTGCCACAGTCCTAACCATCTTATTTTGATTTCCAAGGACTTTACACTTGGAAACTGTCCTCTGACCTCCACATGCATGTTGTGACACGCGCAGGCATGAGCACATGCACATACGCACAACATACAGAATAAATGCCCATAATAAAATAGTTTAAAAGAACCTGGTAATTTACTTTCATTGACTACATTTATTAACAAATTATAGAACATCGCTGTTTTCACCAATAAATGTGGACCTGAAATTCTCTGATGGAAAGGGACTGGCTATAATGTATTTGGTGTAAACCTTCACCTTTGTTCTCTAGGTGAGAAGAGTGTTTGTACATGTAGAGCAGACACGAAAACATAACTCTGAAAGTCCCATCATTCTGCTTAACTCTTGACTATTCGGCTAATACTTTCCTTGAGCTCAGAGAGATGCCAGATTAAATCACAGGGAACATCCTAACACTTTAAAGCCTGCACATTCTGTTTCTGTGCTCTAGAAACCAGTTCACAATAACTTGATTAGGGAAAAAGTCTTGAGTAATTGGATGAAGTCAGGCCCAGAAGATTTTGATTATTGTGCACAATAATCAACGAAATCTCCTACTCCTGGCTCTGCCGGCTGCGCACTGCTTTTCAGGCTACCCAAATGGCCTTTTTCAAAGATGAAGCTTCAGAGAAAGCATATCAAACCCTCAAAATGGAGTTAATTTTATAAGCTTTTTGAAAGTAGATTGGATTTAACAGGGCTGTGCTTTTGGAAATGAACGGTTGATATAAATCAGAGGTAGTGGAAAGGTAACGTTTATCTGATTTGATTTAGCAGCAATCTAGTCCAGATGGCAACGTGGAATTTAAAGATATTGAAATATACGGTTGCAGCTGGAGACTGTATAAACCTAAATATAAATAATTCAGATGTGCTTATGCATTTAACAATGTCAGCTTTAAGTACATATGAGAGCCAAGACTTTAGGCTAGCAATTGAAAATGGGAAGATGACTAAATGCAGGTGCTCTTACATATGTGGCCATATTTTAATGCCCAATTTCGTGCTAATCTGAAAATGAAGGCAGAATTCATCGGATGTACCTGTCTAGCCTAGGAAAGCCAGGCACAAATTAGTATAAGGTTAAATGTGGCATATCAGAAGCAAGATGTCTGAGGAGAAACAAGAGCTAGTCAGATGAACACCTGATTGATCACGACACATAGTGGAGCAAACTTTCTATACATGTTCAGCTTGAAGGCCTGTCAGTTTTCAAAGGAAACAAGATTGGCACTATGAGAACCTGAATCAGCCAAAATTTGACTGGATCCTCAAGGATATTGGGAATAGACTCCCATGTGCCAGGAGGTTGGGGGAACTCCCTGTTTTTTCACCAGCCAGAAGCTTAAAGACCTGGATTCACATTCGCCAATCAATGGCCAAGAGCATACGCAGGGTTCAAATGTGCTAGAGAAGCTGAGGCCTCATTGAATCAAGAAGTGTAGAACACTGGCATAGCCACATCTGCCCATTTCTTTCCTTGCTTTGGTCTTTCCTCATCTTGGCTATTCTTCCTGGCTTTAATGCACCCTCTAGCCAGGGAGCCGAGACTTAGAGCTGGATTTCGGCTCTCCTGAGATTCCAGGAGTTGGTGCCTTTCACTAACTCCAACTATACCACACCCTCTGCTCTCAGAAGCCTGCACACCTGCGTTTCTTCAAGGACAGCCTCTTATCTTGTCAACTTGGGTGTTGTTTCTTCATTCCACACCCTTCACCCTGAACCTTCACTGATAGGGCCTTAAAATGATGGTTTGAGATATAGTATGGTTTTAAATTAAAAACTGAGGTAGAAAACCATAATGGTGATAACTGAAAACATAATAGATTAAAAAAAAACCATCACGGTTTCCATACAATGTCTGAGATGATGACTATAAGAAAATGGAACATTAATCATGACTCTGGGCCTCACATTTGGTCTGAGTAAATCCTACGAAGAATCAAAAACCTGCTTGAAAACACAGAATCTGCTTTGGAGACTAAGTGGCTTGTCAAATGTCACAGAACTATTTATAGTTTTAGAGCAAAGGTCCCTAGGTCCCAATATAGAGCCTGCCCATTCCATCTTTACCTAAAAGTTGGAGGAAGAGGTCTGTTAAAGCGGCGAGGAAGCAAGACTGATCTAGATTTTCCTAATCAAAGACAAGATCCACTGGAGTATGATGGAGCATTGGCCTTCATTTAAAAATAGATTAATAGCGATGCCACTGTTTATCCTGGAGTCTATTCTAAAAGAAGGGTTGGGAAAGTCATACCTTTCTGGGGAAGAGGAGGGCAAGGGAAGCATTTTGCCAAATGAAGTGTTCATCCTGGTACAACTACCAGACAACTTAGCTGGTATAAGTAGGGGTAATTTTTCCTGAGAAATAGGTAGCTTGATTGCATTATGAATATTCTTGAATGTGAATTTAACCTGTCTCATTTTCACGTCCAGAATCAGCCTCCACAAGCAGTCAAAAGGGGTGGCAATTCCTTCTTTCCATATCTCCCCTCCAACCTACTGATTTACCTTTCATGGTCTCTACCCACCCAAACACCAGTCTTTCCCACTCTGCTGTGAGTGAGTGGGGAAAGTGACATTCTTGGCCATAGTAGTAGAGAAGCCACAATGGAGTCACCCTCAAACTGTTGGCTAACCAAAATGTAGCCACCCATTCATCCATTCACTGAAATCAAACATGCATCCTCAAATTGGTCCAGAGCTGTAGCAGTTACAGGGTTTAAGACACAACCCATCCCTGAGCAATTTATACAACCTTGTCACACATCCAGTTTAAAAAGTCATTTTCATAGAGCATAATAAATAATGTGGACAGTAGGCACATACCTGCAATCCTAGCATTTGAAAAGATGTGGTGAACGAAAGCTCAGGGGTAGCCTAGGGTACACAGTGACACCCTGTATCAAACAAGCAAACAAAAAATATTGTGTAAAGGGCAAGAGTATAGTTCTGTGGCAGAACACATGGTTAACATGTTAAAGGCCCTGATTTCAATCTCTAGTGCACACTTGTATGCACGTGCATGAGAGAGAGAGAGAGAGAGAGAGAGAGAGAGAGAGAGAGAGAACAAAGGACTCTTCTTTAAATGACCTAGAAAGAGGATTCAAATCAATCCTAGATACAAATAAGTTTACACTGATGAAGTGGTAAATATTCTGAAACTCATGCGAGAAGGAATGGATAAAATATGACTAGTGATTGACAAGAGGTTGAGTAGCTGACAGATATTACCATCACAGGTAAGGGTGGAAGGGCAAGGGCTCACAACACTCAGAAAACTCAGCCTGCCATTTGTCGTTGTTAAGATAGGATATCTCGCTCGACTGGTCTTAAATCCGTACACCACTGAAGATAACCAACAGCCTGTGGTCCCCTGCCTTTAGCTATCTAGTGCAAAGATTACAGGTATACACCACCACACCCAGTTCCTGCTGTTCTGGGATGAATCCCAGGACCTCATGCAGGGGACGTAAGTACTCTACCAGGTGAACTACATTCACAGCCCAGCCTTCCATTTTAGAAAGACTTGTGTACTTATGGGTTAATTTGATCCCCACAGTCAATCTCTAGAATACAGTGTCTGGGGAGTCAGGCTGGGTTGTTATGTCTACTTATCACGCTTGCCTCTGAGAGGATCTTGACTCAAAGTTCATTCTACCACAGCATAGTAAGTCATTTGGGATGCACTTCATCCCCGAGGTTCTCTATCTAAGGGATCCAAGCCAGGACTTCAGGTCAGCTCCTGATCTAAAAGGCCATGCTGTCCTCATGCTTGGGATAGCAGTGACCTTGCTCAGCCCAGTGGCCTCTGGCCCCCATTGAAAGAACAAATGCCCAAAGGCTTTAACTTCAAAGGCATGCCAACCCTGAGAGGCTCCGGCTCCCTGTGGCTTCTTCTGGAATCCACAGTCCTTGTGCCAGGAACTGCAACTGCCAGGCAAAGGACAACTTGCTCCTGAGCCTGTTCAACTGCACTTCGAGAAAAGGCCCTTGGGAACCTAGGCAGGATGAAATAGGCTATCTGACACCTCAACCCACTGCAAAATGGACACAGATTACACCAAAGTCGAGCCATTCCAGGGTGAAGATGGGCACCCAAGGAAATATCTGCACTTTTCTTTCTCTGTATCTTGTAATGGCGTAAATGAAAGCAGACAGATTGTAAAAAAATATACACAGCTTTAATGGTGAAATTAGACTTACAGTACCACTGTTCCCACGGAGAACAGGAAACAAAGGAGTGCACAGGCTCCCGAGCGCCCAATTTACCCAATTTATAAGTAAACATTCACCCGAGGCAAGCCCGCCCCCTAAGGGGTTGGCTTAACCCTACATCTCCCCCTTTTGTCTAAATAAGACAGAACTAAACCAAATACAACTGTAAACAATAATAACAAATAATAAATATAACAAACAATATTGAGAACAAAAGTTTTGTTAAACATTTTATCTCAGGGAGTGATGTGGGAGTGTCATATATCAATCTGTTGATTTCATTGGTTAAGCAATAAAGAAACTCCTTGGCCCTGATAGGTTAAAACATAGGTGGGAGGAGTAAACAGAATAGGATGGGGAGGAAGAGGAAGTGAGGTCAGACTCTGCTCTGCTCCCGGAGAGACCCGACAGCTCAGATGCCATGCTCAGCTCTCCCGGATAGCTCTGCTCTCAGAGACACACGCGATGAAGCTCTGACTCAGGATGGACGTAGGCTAGACTCTTCCCGGTAAGTGCACCTTGGGGTGCTTACACACATCATTAGAAATGGGCTAGTCCAAGTGCGAGAATTAGCCTGTAGGGGCTAGAGTTCATGGGCCAAGCAGTGTTTAAATGAATACAGTTTGTGTGTTGTTATTTTGGGCATAAGCTAGCCAAGCGGCCGGGGTGTTGGGGATGCAGCCCCGCTGCTTGTATTTCAACAAAGGAGTCTAAATAATGTAGAGAGTAACTACAATTATATAATCTTTAACTCTGTCAAAGATCTGATACAGCCATCACTAATGATAAATGAAGGCATCTCTGAAATTCTTGTAGAATTTACCACCTGCCATTTATAACCGTCATATGCTCCAAGAATTCTGGAGAGAAACAGGACAACATTCTGGGGCATGTCACACCAACTCTGCTCTGTTTTCCAGTTAGATGGATACATTTCCTTTTCATACTTACCCTTATAAGGCAGGTAACATCACTGTCCTCAGTTAACTGACCAGTAAATCAAGTCAGTAACAGGTTGGGTAGTGTGTGGAGTAGTTGGATTCTAAACTAACAGAAGCCCTGTTGTTCAAAGCTGTGCTAGCAGTCATGTGATGGGCTGAGCTATTAAATAAGGAGGGGCTGAAGGCAGGCTTTCAGGGCCCAGTGCATACTCATCCTACCCACTCTTCCCACAACGCTCTTTCTTTAGCATCTTTCCATTGCCATCTTTAAACAAAATAAAATTCAACTTGTTTATGTGTAAAGGTGAAAAAAATAAAAAAGGAATTCTTTTGGCTTCCCCAAGCTTCAAAAACCAGGCTGACCTCATTACTTCTTAATTGGTGTCCCACAGCTATATTGTAATGATGCTGGTATAAGAAGGACCTTCAAGACACATTCCTTCTTTGAGGGTAAGGGCCTCTTTGTTTTGTAGCCCCACTACAAAGTCTAAAGCTTGACGCCCACTAAGAGCCTCATAAACACCAAGTTACTCAAACCTGAAAGGCCTGCTACTAATGGAGAGTTTTCTGCTTGCACCCCCACTAAACATAGAAGAAAATGACAGACAGAGGCTGTCCTCCAGCCATGATTATCTTCAGAGAAGTACAATATCAGCAGGTCATGAGGAGACTCATGGTCCTTTGTCTCTGGCTATCTTCACGCTAAGGAAAGGTTGTCAAGGGGATGCCAGGTCGTCTGGGAAGTGCGACAAAATTCTAAACAGAGTCTCTATGATCCCAGAGCCAAGGTTTTCATAATCCCTGCCTGGATGAGCACGATAATCTCCTAACTTGTCTCTGTTGCTAACTCACTCCCCTGCTAACGCCAATTAACACACATGAATATACAATACATACACATACATGTGCACATGCACACACATATACAAGCACACATCACATGTTCACTTTCTTACAAAAGAAAAAGTACAGAGAGTCCTCATTGTCCATAGCAGTTGTCCTCAGATTCTGTCCTGTATGGCTCTTGGTTCTATTGTGTTATTTGGTGGCTTCTCTAGCAGGTGGATGGGTGTTGGGAGAGCCAAGCAAATAGCATTGCAAACCTTCTCCTGAAAGATAGCAAAACAATCTCTATTTATCTTATATATTTGAAGTAGTAGAACCTTCTGGGAATTTTTGTTTGGAAAAATCCAACAATAAAACCTTTTGTTGTTTAAAAAGCTAGCGAAGTAAAAGCAAGCAAAGAGAAAAGGCTTCTGTCTTCCATGTCCTCATATAGGCTTTCAGCAGAAGGTGTGGTCCAGATCAGAAGTGGGTTTTCCCAGCACAAATGATCTGGGTTAAAGGTGTGAGTTCCTGCCTTGAAGAACCAGATTAGAAGTGGATCATCCCACCTCAAATTAAGCAAAAAATCCCTCACAGGTGTGCCCCTACATTTTTGAGTTTTAGTAGTCACATTGACTACCAAGAAGAGTCACTACATGCACTTCTGATAGTCATAGCAGACAGTGATTTAGGCATGTCTTACACTAAGTCATTAATGTCGTCAGTGTAGCTCACACTTGATGCTAAAATGTGTGCACTTAAATATGTATCAAATACTTATACAAACATGTCTCTTATGCCTGGAGAGGAGTGATGAGTCTGAAGGTTGGGAGAAATCCTCAGCTTAAGGTTTCTAGCATATGCTGGCTTTGAGTCCTTTGATTCAATCCCCAGGAGTGGTGGAGCTGGCAGATCAGTCTGTAGTGTTTTGAGAAGAGACACTTGCACATCCATGTTTACTGCAGCACTGTTCACAACAGATAAATGGTGAGACCAGCGTAGGGGTCCCTCAGCAGAGGGATGGATAAAGAAAATATAGTGTGTGCACATGCAGAGTTTTCTCAGCCATAAAAAAGAATGAAGTTATGGCATTTGTATGGAAAAAAATGGTTGCAACTAGAGATAATTAAGTGGATGAAGTCAGTCCTAGGAAGACAAATATCACATCTTTATGGATTCTGATTATATATATATACATATATATGTATAAAGTCATGGACATATCTATAATACACATACATATCAATGTACACGTGAGTCTGCCTAGGTGAGGAAAGGATGACTGGGGAAGAAGGGGCATGAAAAGGGAAGCCGGGAGCCTATGGAAGAGAGAGTGCTCAACGTGCAATGCAGACTCTACGAATGTGACTTTATGACACATGGTTGATGTAGGTAGGTCTTCTGTCTATGTGTTACTTTCATTGGTTAATAAAGAAACTGCCTTGGCCTTTTGATAGGCCATCCCTTAGGTGGGTGAAGTAGACAGAACAGAATTCTGGGAGAAAGAAAGCAGAGTCAGGCAGACGCCATGAATCTCCGGCCCAAGAAGGACGTAGGTTAGGATCTTTCCCAGTAAGCCACAGCCTTGTGGTGCTACACAGATTTAATGGAAATGGGTTAATCAAGATGTGAAAGTTAGCCAATAAGAGACTAGAAATAATGGGCCAGTCAGTGTTTAAATGAATACAGTTTCTGTGTTATTATTTCCGGGACTAAGCTAGCCGTGCAGGAGCTGGGCGGGACGAAAAGCAGGCCTGCTCGCCTTGTCACTGCACATGGTACCATATATCATGAATATACTCATTAAAATATTACTTAAAAAGAAAACAGAAGATCTCAGTTTGACTCTTCAGAAGCAAAATAAAACAATATCCAATGCACATGCCCAATCAGCCAGGCCCTACCTCCCAAATTCCAAAATTAGCCTCAAATACACACACAAAAAAAACTTGAACTCCTTTAACTGAAATTCATGATGGGGAAAGAGAGGATTAGAATACAGTCCATAGGGTACTGTACAGGGGAGTTTTGCAAAGCTACATGGCTTCCACATTTCTGAATGTTATGTGCGAATCTTAAGTTGTAGTTGTCCCTGTGTATGCAGACAAGCAAAGGCAGCTCGAAGATGCATAGTCCTGTGAGCAAAGAGAGAAAGAAGGCTGAGAAGGGATAGCAGATTCCAGACTGAGCCTCTTTCAGTTTCACGGCGCGTGCACGGTATCTGAGCACTGCCAGGCTCAGGAGAAAAGGAGCCTGCTTCCTCCCGGGTGCTGATACCCACAGGGGACAGGAAGGTGGAGACAGCAGTTCTTCCAACTTCCTCAAGAGCAATGAAGCTCTCTTGGCTAGACTTTCTCCTATGGACTGTATCCTCATCTTACTTCATCCAGGACATCCATGAGATTAGTAGGAGAGGCTATGGATTCCCCACAGAAGCGTGATTTCACTTCACCCCAGAATGTTGTCACTGTGCAAGTTCAGCAGTCAGCAGAGAAACGTAGGGGTTCTTGTGTTTGAAGAGGCCAAGGAACCATCTTACCTGCATCTTCCCTCATTGCTTTTCCATACTTCAATTTCTATCAGTTACTTTTTTTTTCATTTTATAGAACTTAGATTTCTTTAAGCCACTAGCAGCAGGAATCTGAACTTTGTGTACACCAGATGAGAAGCAACTTACTAGTGTTCACTTCTCTATTGGTTTAAAGAGAAGACTAATGATGGGTGTTTAGATTCCCCAAAATCTGTAGGGATGCTCCCCATCAGCCTTGTCTGCTGGTATTCCCATCTTGGAGTGCTATCTTCTCAAAGTGAGCCAGAGTGCATAGGCACAACAAAGGATAGTATATTCTTCTTTATTCTGTCTCAGGACTTTCAGGAGTAAGGTTACAGGGATCACTGCAATGTCTGACCTACTCTTGGATCATCACTGTAGGGGAGGCTGGCCACCATGTTGTGAGTCACTGAAGAAAGCTTTTGGAGAGGAACTCAGGCTCCCTGTCAAGAGGCAGGGCCAATTTGCCAGCCCTGTGAGCAAGCCTTCTGCAAACCCCCTCAAGCCCGAAGAGAGACTTCAGAGGACTCCAGTCCTGGTTTTCTTCTGATTCGACTTCCTGTGAGAGTCCACAGGACAACTGCCCAACCAATTTTCTGTCAAATTCACAGACCACAGAAACTATTAAAAATGACAAATGTTTATTTTTAAGGTGGTGAGCTTCGGGGTAGTTTGTTACACAACACTCAGTAACTAATCCAAAAGATACTGAGATTCTCATCCACTCATTGTTTTTAAATGCCTGCACTGTGTGTGGGATCTGATTGATTCTGCCATGGATTCTGAGAAAAGGACCGAGATAGAAAGAGAACCCAGGACTAACAAAGAGCTCATGCCCTTCCTCAAAAGGGGACTAAGATTTTGCTGGGCATGGATTTCCCTTCTTGGGTGCATATGATAACCGCAATTGGTAGGGAAAAAAAAGTCACTAGTTTAGGCAAGAAATGGATGATCATCTTGGATAACTAAATGGTAGAGTGTTTTATACATTTTAATTCATACAGTTCACAGGAAGCACTAGTATTATTCTATTTCATAAAATGAGAACATTGGGGCCCAAGCAGATCTGGGAGTCAGACCATTCTACCCAGAACCTCGCTCCCTGTTGGGTTCAGACTCTGGTAGGCTGTTCCTAGGGAGTGGTCAGTAGGGCCCCAGGAGCTCATACTTACCAGTTAAGTTCTCTTTAGAACAGGGCATTAGCTCTCTGGCAGTAAGTCTAGGAAACAGCCTGTGGCCATTTTCTTGGATTCCTTGGTTTGCTTACCAGTCCTCTCTACCCCAGTTGTAGTCAGACTTCAGTCACATGTCCACCCAGGACTAAGGTGGTAGGAAAATTTCAAGTGAACTTCACAGACCGAGTAAGTTTTCCTAAAGAAAATTCTAGGTTTGACCACCATTTTAAAGAACAACAGTGAAAAACAAACAACAAACAAATTGATAGCCAGCAAAGCTTCTCCCTTGTGACTGGAGAAAAGGGTGACTACTTGGAGAAGATAGAGAAGAAACTAACAGAGCCTTGCATTTATTCCCACTCCCTACGTGATTGTTAATTAGCCTTTGCTAGGCCTTATGGGTAAATGTAGTGGAGCAGTAATGTGAGCTGTCTTGCGACATTCAATCACTAAAATGTCAGGAAATTCATAACATGGTTGCTAATGCAGCCATTATAAAAATTGAGTGGTTTGATTTTAGAATAGAATTATATTAAAATAATCGCAGTAAGCATGCAACTCAGGTCACTAAGCATTTAAGCTGATTTACTTTTATCTATATTATTTATAGCTAATGAGAAGGTAGAAATGTTTCATTTGTATCTTTTAGAAAGATACTATGGTGGCTGAGAGGTGGACAGATGTTACCATTCAGGATTTGGCTTGTTTTTTTTTTTTTTTATTTTTGTTTTTATTTTTTTGCTTGTTTTATGTTTTATCATCTAAGAGGAAGTGATAATGTGTAGCAAATGTTTTTTTAAAAAACCATTGCATTGTAAATTGCACAAAATGCTGAAGAATTGCTCTTTTGATATTTGTGAATTTCTGACACAGAAAAGAGGACACACTTTTGATGGACAAGTAAAGTTCCAGTGTTTCCATCTCATCTTACATGTTAAAGGAACCACCACCTGATGTTTGTGTCTCTGGTACACATTTTCATTAATTCCAGCACTAGGTTAACGACAGACACAAGGGGTCAGCAAAAATGAACGAAAGCATTCACTCTATCCAAACCGATGGTACAGAATTTATAATGGAGTTTTGTATTACTATTTCTAGGTTGTGGGCTTGCTACGATCTGTTGTATAACACAGCATTACCATAAGATGGAGTATGCATATGCCTGCACAATGTCCTGCCTTTCCTCCCTCAGAGCACAAGCTATCACACATTTAGCAGGAGCTTCTGGGGAAAGAGTGAGGAGGCAGGCCGAGACCAGGTGGATGAATCAGACTATTCTGTGGGCAACAGGGAGTCATGGGGGGGGGGGGGGGGGGGGGGGGGGGGGCATTAGCTGGGGGTCCAGAGAACCCAGAATTCCCAGAGCTATGGCACCTCAGAAACCATCTATAAAACATTGGCTCAAAATTAATCCATTTCCACAGCCATGCAGTGTTCCTTTTTTACACCAGGGGGGGGGGTGTGTGTGTGTGGGGGGGTGTGTGGGTGTGTGGGGGGGGGGGGGGGGGGGGGGGGGGGGGGGGGGGGCGGTGAGCGCAGGCATGGCATATCGAGAGTTGCCTTTTTGAAAGTTTGTGCCAGCAGCTGAGAGGAGGCAGGATCTCAGGTGGGAAAGGACTCAGATTCAAATGCTATCATTCTGAGCAGTGCTCGGCTAAGAATTTCATATGCTCTTTCCTTAGCTTCCGATATCAACCCTATGAAGTGCTTAGGTGTCATCGCCAGAGGTGTTGTGAGCTAGGTGCAGGGGAGTCGGCTTTAGAAGGACGTGAAACTTGCACCGTGGACTAGGATGGGGTGGATCCCTTTTGCTGCCTAAGTCATTCCCTCCAGGGATGGATCTCCTAAGAAATCCTCTCTTCTGTAGTGGGGATTTGCCCTCAATGCTCATAGTGACCTCCCCAAAATAGATCCTTAATATAAACAGAGAAAGGAGGGAGATACTGGTGGAAAACTTTCGCTGCAGAGAGAAGAAGCTAAGGCATAGCTGGTCTTGCTTGAATGAAGGACAGAAGTGGTTGCTATTCCGTTTCTAAATCTGGTCTCCAGCCCTGTATAATGACCCTGAACTTGTCTACAATTGACCCCAACCCCAACCCTCCCACCAAAACAGTGTCTGATAAAGAAACAGGGTGCTGGGAGAGATCCCAGCCTGGCCTGGGTGAGACGTAAGATGATAGCAAATGGCTCTGATCTTAGGATGCCTGTGGAAGTGACTCTCGTTCATTCCCTGGTCCCCTTCTGGCAAGCACTCTCCTTTTTAACAACCATGCATGATGGGTTTATTGAGCGCTGGTAAAAGGCAGCCTTGGCTCCTTTATTTCCATCCATCCTCACTCCCCGCCCTCCCCACCCCCCCAGCCACACTGAGGTGCATATTAATAATGGCTCCGCAGACCCCTGCCCATGGGGCTGCAGAACATGAAAGGCACACCCCCATGTGTGTGATCTGAGTTATCAAAGGCCACAGGAACATCAGTGAGGAGGAAAATTGACAGAGTCACTGAACCCACCCCTTATCAAACAGCAGGTCCTGGCAAACCTCATTAGAGCCAGCGCTGGGCTCTGCCTCATTGAAACGTTCCAGCCCTCAGCCCTCAAGGAAAAGGAAGCAAAGGTCAAAGTGGCCTGGCAAATCAGGTCTTTAGCTCCTTTTTCCGTGCGAAGGATGAAGGGAGGCCTTAAAAATCAGCCTTGGCCAGACCTGGACTAACACGAGTGCTTAATCAGCTGCCCTAGGTCCCAGGCAAGAAGACTTTGTTGCCAAGGGGTATTAGTAACGGATACCTTAAAAAGCAGCGGCCTCATATCGCTCAGCTTCTCTGTCAAAGCCCTCACTGGCGACAGATCAGGGAAACAGGTTGCCACACCGATCACATCTGGCTGTGTCTATAGCGAAGATCAAAGTGACCGGGCCGTGAGTACAAAGAGGCCCCCTATCCAAACCAGAAACCCACTGCCTGTCACCTAGCGATACTCAGGAAGAGTTTGTGGCTGCAGGGCCGGGCGGAAGGAGCAAGGCACCCATACTATCCAGAGCCAGCAGCGACAGTCTCTTATCACCTTCGGTCCAGTTGGAAAAACAGTCCTGTCTTACTGCTACCTCCCTCTCCCCACATCCTGACCATTCCGGCTCTGCAGAGGCAGGCCTGGGACTCCTCGGACGACGCTCACCCCAGGGCCATTTGAAAGATAAGTACAAGCTGAGTTCTGGCTTGGAAGCCCTGCCCTACACCCTCCGGCCTCACTGGTAGCAGCAGGCTTCTCCAGGCCTTAGTCTCTTGATGGAAGTGACGATAAGCGTCCCGCCCAACAATAGTCTTCCTACGCGCTGTAAGAATCGTGCCTGTCATTGCTTCCCTTTATGGCCAAATGGGTCTTCACTGAGATTCCACAAATAGCGCCGAACGTTGTCCCCTCTTGACAGTTGCTTTTTGTGTCGTGCCATTATAACCTTCTTATGTTGTCAAAGGCCGGAAAGCAGAAGCCTGATGCCAGGGATAACAGGTTAGAAGACGCCACTGTAGACGGCCACAGTCGCCATCCTGCGCTGCTACCGCCGTACCAGCTGCCACGGCTCAGTGCAGCCGTTTCCTGGATCAAAACCCCACTTCGCCACAGAGCCAGCCGTTCAAAGTCGCCCTCTGTGCCCTTTCAGATTTAATTTGTTTCAAATCTTGTAGGAGCCGCAGAATTATTTCAGGATTGGAGTCAAGTAGAAACAGGTGTGCCATTCTTTCGTTCCCCTCCACCGCCTTCAAAGGAGTCTGATTAGGCGCCAGATTAATCAGGCTAGCCCTCAGTGAGGGAGGAGGCCAGTCCCTCGGAGGGTCTGGGCCCCATCACCACGACGCTGACTCAGATACTCAGAGGCCTCCGTTGAGGATTTGACCTAACTGGCCTTCCCATGCCTTCCAAGAGCCCATGCAGGGACAGGATGTGGTAGCCAAGCCATGGTGGTCCTACAGTCCAAGATAAACCCAAGCTCTGTCTTTGGCTAGCTCAGCATTTGCTTTGGCAGTCCGTATAGGTTGACCTTCCTGATGTGTCCGTATATTTAGGAGACGACACATGGAAAACACAGCGTTTAAAATGAAGCAGGGAAGTCCTGTTCAAAAGAGGACTATGGGAGTTCAACAAAAAGTCAAAGCACAAGGGGAAATTCCTGATGTGCGGTGAGGAGAGCTGCTGCGTACACTGAGCCACTCAGTTCCTGTGGGGAAGGCCGCAGAGTCAGACCTGAGAAGACTTCACATCCATGTATCGAAACTCCACCGATTTCCTTGTCTCTTCTCCTGGCTTCCCTTATCTTGATGCCTGCAGCTCCTGAGCTAGAATTGCCAACTGATGCCTCCATTTTGAACTTGGGACTCCTGTATCAATGCTCTGGTGGACTTTTCTTGATGTATAAAATACCCAACACTACACCTTAGATTCCCCCACTCTGTCACGCCAGCACCATGTTTCCTTTGCTCCGTTCTTGCAGAGACTCCTGTCTCTCCTCTTCCTACACTCCCACACAGAATATGACATCACTGTTCCAGTTTCCATGTACAGTGACTTTTGCCTGATGTCTTATGTTCACATTTCTTTGTTTCTGTATCCCCAAATAGAGAATAAATAAAGGGACTGGAGAGGTGGTTCAGCAGTTAAGAGCTGCTCTTGCAGAGGTCCTGAGTTCATTTCCCAGCAACCACGTGGGGGCTCAAACCATCTGTAGTGGGATCTGATGCCCTCTTCTGGCATAAAGGTGTACATGCAGATAGAGCACTCATACATAAAATACATAAATTTAAAAAAAATCATAAAATTAAACTTCTTTCGTTCACTGTGATATTGTCACAGCAGTAGGCATGCACACATATCCTGTAGAAAATTAATACCCAGTGTCCTTCAAACCTTTTACATCTTCTGCTTTCCTTTTCATGAACACTCAGAGCAGAAGTTCCGATCATAACCAAGTTTTAGTCGGTATTTTGTCTTTTTATACATACTCACATATAAGAGTATTGGGACAAGGATGACCCCATGACTCAAACAGATCCAGTGAGACACAAGGAAACTGTCCTTTTCTTCTGGAAGGCTTCTGGGATATCTTTCTCATTGACTGTTAAATTAGCAAGATGTACAAGGCTGTAGCCATTTGAATACTGTCAGGAGAGTCCAGGCAGCCTTTGAAACAAACCAATAAGGGTTGATCAACAGTCTTAAGGACAGTGTGTGTGTGTGTGTGTGTGTGTGTGTGTGTGTGTGTTTTGCAGGTCTATATCTTGTAGTCATGTGGAGTCTGGGCGAATGTTTAGCCACTGAGGTATATCCCCAACACTTGAATGTGATTTTGACCATGACCTACTTGTACTACATATAGGAACCTGAATTTCAGGGGAAAAAATAAAAATAAAAAAGCCCTCTTTCATGCCTCAATTTTGCTGGTGTATTTTCTTCTTTCTATCACTTATTATTTTAATGATGTTCTAATAATTTTTAAAAGAATCACAAACACGCTGTGCTGTGGTGATATATCGTTTGTGATCTAACAAATAAAGCACAAGTGCCTTGCAGAGCTAAGCCACTAGTTAACCACAGAGGCCAGGCAGGGGCGGCGCACACCTTTAAACACAGCACTCGGGAGGCAGACACAGATGGAGCTCTGTGAATTCTAGGCTACCCTGGGCTACAGGAGCTTGGCCCAGTCTAAAAGAGGAATAGAACCAGGTGGTGATGGTCCACACTTTTAATCCAAGAATTTGGAAGTCACACAACTTTTAGTCCCAGCACTAGGAAGGTGGACACTGGAAGTGATATGACTGGGTGGAGAGAGGAATGTAAGGAAGGAGGAGACAGGAGCTCAGGCCAATTCAGCCTGAGGATTCGTAAAGACAGGCTTTTGCCTGTTTGGTCTGAACATTCAGGGAGGTGTGACTGGTCTGCTTCTCTGATTCTTTCAGCTCTCACCCCCTAATACCTGACTCCGGGTTTTTATTTAATAAGACTAATTAGAATCATGCTACACTGTCTGCCATATCCCAGTAAGATTACACGGGGCTGCTTTCCTGGACCTCAATGTTGAGGGAAAATATCGAAATTGCACTGTGGTTGATTAGTGAGATCTTCTAGAAGCACAAACTGGGAAGGGATGTGTATTATTGTAAAAAAGTTACGTCTTTGGGGGAAGAATGAAAACTGAACTCATTTCAAGAACACATACTTAATAAATATGTGCATGATAAGAGAGTAAAGAAAGAAGAAGGTGTGATTGATTGATATCAAATCTAGAGATGGCTCCGGGCCGGCAAAACATGGATGGGAATTTGGGAGGTCCAAAAGCCCAGACTTCTATCTGTAGCAGAAGAACTGTGTCAAGAAGAGACTTGTGATAAGGCTGGACATGTTCCACCAGGGACAGCATAACTGACGAGGGCCTAGATTGCCGGACTGCAAAGGGTGGACTGGCCGCAGCAGTAATAGGGAGGTTCTGTAAGGTCCTGAGCAGGTGAAGGTTGTAATAAGATCGATGTTGGAAGCAGATTACTCTGTCAGTTGAATCCAGGATGAATTGAAGCTGTGGGAATTGAAGCTGGAGAGGCTGGTTAGCGTCTTGCTGCTGCGAGGCAAGGAAAGGCTCTCTGGAAAATGTCTTAAGCAGATCTGTCATGAATGTGACCACAGATTCCTTAGCTGTCCAGTCCTGTGCCATGGGCATGTTTAGAGACATTTCAGACCCTGGATAGAGCTCTCAGAGCAAACGACCTGAGCAACCTGAGCAACTCACCGGGTCTTTCAATCCAGTTTACTTGACAGTGGCCAGGCCAGCAGGGAGGCGGTTCCGAAGCAGCTGTTACAGATGGAGTTGTGGAAGGGATCTGTGCCTTTTGTTGTCGTAGCACCGGAGAGACGGTGAGGTAGAATCTTCAGATATTTGTTCCTGGGCCCTGTGAAGCGGGGATTGGTTCACTACTAAACTTAACTCAGATGACACCAGCTGTACATCTCGATCATCCAGGAGTCTGCTAAAGTGACAAAGCAAAGAGTGCTGGAGCCTGAGACACACCGGAGGTCACAGGCTGAGAAGTCCACCACTGCTCACTGCTGTCTACAGGAAGGACCGCATTCGTAAAAGTTCTGTGTCTAAAGTTTCAAATAAATTTTCCCAAATTTTTAATACCTACAGATTTTTTTAAAAGTTTTAATCTATCGAAGTTTCTGTTCTGATCTCTCAATTCTAAAATCGAAAATACAAGTTTACTCCCTATTAATAAGCACAGCCTTGCTAATTTGGAGTGCCCCTGCAGAGCCTGTGTGTTAAAAGTTTGGGCCTCACCTTGGCACTACCAGGGAGTACAGGAACCTTCACCAGTAGGGGCTAAAAAAGGGAAGCGAGGTCACTGAAGGCATGCTCTAGAGGAGGATGCAGGGACCTTGCCCATGTAGTGATATTTTATTTGTTTTAAATAAATAAAGCTTGCCTGAAGATCAGAGAGTAAAACAGCCCCACTGATCAGTCTTATAGACCAGGCCATGGTGACACACACCTTTAATCCCAACAGCCACACTAGTTTGCCGTAGAAACTGGGCAGTAGGGTGCATGCCTTTAATCCCAGCACTAGAGAGGAGGATAAAATGGGAGGAGACAGTTCTCAGTCTCAGTCTGATTCTGAGGATTCCTGGAGGCAGGATCACCATTTTTGGACTAAGGTAAAGGTATGAACCAGTTGTTGGCTGCTTTGCTTTTCTGGTCTTCAGGTTGAATCCCAATATCTGTCTCTGGGTTTTTATTAATCATGCTACAGGCCCGTCCCTCTTCCTGGTCACCTTGTGACTAGGCACATTCCCTGCTGTGACTTTGATATTGCCAGTCCTAGCAATAAGGCTAAGAAATTTTGGAATGAGACCCTGAAAGTGTGAGCACAGATCAACCTTTCTTCCTTGTAAGTTGATTATCTGGGGGAATTTTGTCACTGAGTTAGAAAGTTAACTAACACAGTACTTTGCTGGGGGAACTCCTTCAGCCAATGGCCTTTGAGATGCTGCCCCACTTTGGGCGTGGCCTTGGGTACTACATAAACAGATGGAGAAGTGTGTGCATACTCTCTTGGCTGCTGGATTTGTTTCCTGTTCCCTACTCACGCAGAGTACGGTTGATCTGTGAGTCTGCCCCTAAACAAAAAAACCCTTTATTATGCTCTATTCTGAGCAGTGTGGGACTACTTTATTGTGGTCACCTACATCACTTGATTCAAAAGAAACAGATGATCAACTTTGACATATGGGGGAAGTCTTCCACAGAGTTAGAAAGTTAACTAACACAGTGCTGAACTCAAAAAAGCAGATCAACTTTCAAACAACCAACCTGGGAACAAATCTAAGCTTACTCACATTCTCCCTTTGATAGCATGGGTCAATCATATTGGCGAGAAACCAGCAGTGATGGGGAGTCTGTTCACTAGTGAAGACAGCAGCGGCTGTCATTAGTGAAGAACTTCACAAGTGCTAGGCATCATTTTAATGGCTTTATGTGGATTACATTATTTGATTATGTTTTTTTTTATTTGATATTTTTTTTTTCTTTCTCAGATAAGGAAGCTGACTGGGAAAGTCCTTTGAAGAGGAGATAGATTCATTACTAAACTTATGATGAAATTGTGCAAGTTGTCTGTGCCAGGCCTTATTTACTATTATTATTAATAATAGTTGTAGTAGCAGAATAGAGAGAGGAAGCATCCCTTTGCAAATCACAGATGCTGGAGGAAGCTGGTTCTAGTCCTGGAGAATGGGAAGATGCTTTTTGTAAAGCGACTCTACACGGGCTGTCCTGCTAGGGTATAAGAACCAATGCTTCTGAAGGCTAGCCTGAGCTATCCAGTCCTCCTAGCATATAAGAACCAATGCTTCTGAAGGCTAGCCTGGGCTATCCAATCTTTCTAAGGTGTAAGGACTAATGCTTCCGAAAAGCAGCCTGAGCTATCCATTTGAGTAGAGCATTGTTGTGCTGTTCAGGAAAATAGCCAGAGGGTCTCAAGAGCCTAGAGAGCCCAAGTGAAGGCAGAGTGTGGGTGAGGCTTAAAGGAAGGGAAGAGGGGGCAAGAGTTGAGGAAGGGATTAAAAAAAAAAAGGAACTCAAATCCCCTGGCAAGACTCTTAAAGCCCCAAGGAGAAGAGCAGACTTGTGCTCCTCATCAGGCTGTGAAGACTTCACCTCCTGTTGCTGAGAGACTAGGTAAACCCTTGTCTTTACAAGGGCTCTTCCAGGATAGCAGAAGGTTGTATCCCTTTATAATACAACAATTGAGCTTAGGACTCAAGCACGCTAGGAGATACTCCAGCAGTGAGCCACAGCCCCGACCCCTCTCCCTTTTCATCTTGAGTCAAGTTCTCACTAAGTTGCTAAAGGGACCTTGAGCTTCTGATCCTCCAGCAAAGACGTCTGAACTAGCAGGACTGCTGATCTGCACACCAGGAGCTGCCTGCGTCCTCGGGACAGCTGGGAGCTGGGAGAGCCAGAGCTGGCAGGAGCTTCTCCTCTTTTATTTCTACTCATTCATGCTGACTTCACGCTATCAATAACCTGTAGCCTGCTTGGATAGACAAGGAAGCTAACATAGAGCAAATGAGTATTTGTCCAGATCTACTCAGCTCTGAGTGACCCCAGACTCTGTGCCCTTAACTTCTGCGTGATCCTAAAAGAAAAACCCGCTGTCCACGGAGATGACATGAATGTGAAGACCCAAAGAAAGGACGTAGTGCAAATGCTATCAAGAAACATGGGCTCCCTGAGAACCCCAGGACCACCTTCAGGAGGATCAAGGCTGAGATTTTTTTTTTTTATTGCAGGTGGGTTCCCTGGGCTAGGAGATGAGGCCTTGATCCATCTGAGTCTAAACAGTTAAAAAGATGAGCCAATTTCAACTGATCTCTGGATGCTACTCTGTTTATTTTTAAAAATCGAAATATGATATACAAGTGACTGAAGCCCATCACTCCAGGCCAGTTCATTGGTTAACCTGAATTTAACTAAAGGCCCCAAACCAGTAGGTGATTAGCATAGCCAGGGGAGGGGTGTGTCAAGAGACAGGAGCTGCTTTCCAAGTAGACAAAGGATACTAACTCCAAAAGCTGGCTTGGCATCAGAGGGAACACGATGGGATTTATTTATTTATTTATTTATTTATTTATTTATTTATTTATTTATTTACTTTTAGAGGTAAGGGAATAAACCACTTTTTTTTATGTAGAGGTCCATCAATTTTTTTCCAAAGACACAACTAATACTTAGATATAAATAGACAAAATGGTTAAGCCCATCAGGCAGGCTTTGATTTTTGTCTGAACAAAGCAGAGAAAAGATAAAACTTTGCACGTTTTTAAACTCTGTTCAGTGCCTGGAGTGATGGCTCGGAAGTTAATAGCCCTGGCAGCTCTTCCAGAGGTCCTGAGTTCAATTCCCAGCCACCACGCTCACAACCATCTCTAATGAGATCTGCTGCCCTCTTCTGGTGCACAGTAATATATGTAAATAATTATCTTTAAAAACAAACCTCTGTCCATCTGTATAAACACGTGCTCATGGGACTTTTAAAGATGAGGAAGATCCACATAACAGACCCTCCGCCTTCCTTCCGTATTGATTTGCTAAGCATGTCGCTGCAATTACTTTTCACTTACCACAATGGGAAGTCATTAAATGAAAAGGCTGCCTATCAAAGATTAAAAAGTTAAGGCTTGTCACAGAGGAAATGAGAAAGTCTAATCAAGGCATTTAAACCCTGCAGAGGTCAGGACATCCCCGGGTCCCTGTCATTTCTGCCCATTTTAACGCCCTTTGTTAGTAAGGCACAAAGTGAGCGCCCAAAGATTCCATTTTGCTCATGATCCCTTAACAACACTAGCGACTTCCTACTTTCTCCAGCAATTTGCTTTCCTTTCTCAGAATGGACGCTGGCCCTGAGTGGGGAAGGCAAAGGTGAACTAAGTCTTCTACAAAATACGCTCAGGCAGTCCAGCGAGAGTTACTCCCGCGCCGCCGTTGTTTTCTTTCACCGCGAGTTTGCACTTGTCATGCGCTTTGCGTCGGTAGCCTTAGACATTATACTCACCAAGTAACCACAAGTGGCAGCAAAGCCGAGTGTCTGGTGTGTGTGCCAAGTATTTACAAAGGGAAAGCAAGCGAGCAGAGAAAGAAGTGCTCCCTTTAGGTGGGGCTGAGCTGAGCCTAACCGGAGCCAAGAGGCGGGAAGAGTCTTGAAGTGAAAAGGGGGGCATTTATGGAGGCTCAGCTTTAAACAAAGCAGGCTTGGAGTGTTAGCAGATGACAATGGTGGATCCAGGGCCATGGAACGGTGCCCAGGGCCCCCAAATACTCATTTACTTCTCAGATTGTTTGGGCTTTAATTAGCGAAGCCTTGCCCGAAAGGATTAAGAAATCTTGAACTTTGAGAAAGGAACAGTTTTGCAAGGGCAAGTGGGAAGAAGGCTGAGCAGATAGAGACGGCAGGGGGGCTCAGAACTTGTGCCGTCACGGATTAGAACATGAAACACTAAAGTGGAGCCGTAACTTCATTTACAAGAAAGGTTCAGACTGGATTCCACTTCTAGGTGTGAAAGCGACTCTCATGAAGAAACATCTGCTGTGGTTTTAATCTTTCCTTATTTATCAGGCATCAATAATCCACATCTCTTCCAACTTAAGTATTCTAAAGTCTCTAATGTCCAAGATTTCTTGTATCTAAATTCCGTTAATAGGAAAACTCCCACATACCCTTAACAGCTATGGCCACGCGCTTCCTTGCTCTGGAGATCTCTGAATGCTGTAAGTGGTTGATGCTGTGTTTCATTGTGTCTACTTACAGACACCTGTCACGGTATATTATGTTTTCATTATTTTATACCATGTTTGCAGAAGAGTGCAGTGTGGAAGTTTGGATGAAAAACGGCCCCCACAGGCTCCTATGTGTGAATACTTGGTTCCCAGCTGGAGGTACTGTTTGGGAAGGACTAGGAGGCATAGCCTTGTTGGGGAAGGTGTGTCACTGGGAATGGACTTTGAGATTTCAACAGACTGCTAACACTCCCAGTTGGCTCTCTCTGTGTCTCAAGATGTGAGCTTTCGGGAACTGTCCCAGATGTCTGCTCACCTGCTGCCACGCCCTCTGCCATGATGGCACTAAAAACGTCACTCTCTAAAAATGTCAGGCCCAAATTCAGTGTTTCCTTTTATAAACTGCCTTGGGTATGGTCTTATCGCAGCAATAGAAAAGTAAGTAAAATAGCAAATATGTCTGTTTTACATAATACTAACATTTTCAAGCCCTTTTGTACTAGCCCAATAGTTTAAGAGACCACTGCCAATTACAAACCATTGTGATTATTATCCATTCCTCGGTCTACTGACCTTGTAAAAGCAATTAAGGAATTTTATATTTGTTATAATCTTGATTTGATTTCTAACTTTACCACATATATAACTAACTAAATATAACTAATGTAAACACTAAATAACATACTGTTTAATAGTGTTTGTTTTAAACTTAATAATGTTTTCTTTAAAGATCCATCCACATTGAGGAATGCGTCACTCTCATTGTGAGGTGATAGCATCCTCAAGGGGGGAAGATTGGACTGAAAATATGGAGGCTATATTTCATAATTTTTTGTATGTATGTGTATATATAGATATAAAACCAGTTTATAAATACACATTTTATAAATATACAATTTGTCGTATTAAAATTTCCTCTAAGGCAAGTTGTTAGGAAATCATTAAAATATCAGAAGGACATGGTAATGGAAAACAAAACAAAAAGGCCAAGAAACCCAATGTAGATCATGAGTTCTCATTTTTATGTTTTATCTAACTATGTTACTTACTAGTCCATAATTGCCTTGTTATTTTAATATTGCTGGTTATATGAGCTGTTTCAAATAATCTTAATTATAAAATACCATTGTACCCCTCAACATGAAAACCTATATGATATGTAGCAATTATTTGAAAAATATTTTTGTTAAAGCTCACACGAGAAGAAATAAATAACCTAAGTAAGTATACCTATATTCTAGAAATTGAGTTCATTATTACTATTTTTCTAAAACAGAAAGCAATCTGGCCCATATGAATTCTCTAACATATTCTACAAATACTTAAGGAAGAAATTATACCAATTCTCTACAGTCTTTTCTAGGTGGAACTACATCTATCTCCAAACTGAATAATTTCTAACTCATTTATGAGGCCAGCAATGCTCCAATGCCAAAACTGAATTATAAGAAAGAAATCAGCTCTCAGGAACGTAAACCAAAACTCCCAACAAAGCATCAGCAAATCAAATCCAACTATGTATAAATAATTATACACCAGGTGTGGGATTTATCCCAGGTATACAAAGTGGGCTCCATATTAAAAAGCTGATCCCTGTAACTTATCCTGTCAATATTCTAATGAAGAAAAAGTCACATGATCCTACAAATAGATTAAAAGACTCACCTGACAAAACCTGAGACTTTATTCTAATAAAGCCTCCCCTTGAACTAGAAATGGAGGAAAGCAGCCCCCCCTTGATAAAAAATAAAACAACAATAACAACAAAAGCCTTCAAAAATCCGCAACAACTATCAATCTTAGTAATGGAATTCCCAAAGCTTTCTTGCAAAGGTCAGGATCAAAGCAGAAATGCCTGGAATCACCACTATCATTTGACATTGGACTAATTCAGGAAGACAAGAAAAGGAGATAACGTGTGTCCAGCCTGGGAAAGAAGAAATCAAATGGCCTCTGCTCATATACATAGCCGTCAGAGCAGAAAATACGAGCACGATGTTAAGTTGTCTAACTTCAACTCAATCTTGGGACGAAACTAAAGTTGCCCTAAAATTACATTTTATTTAAAAGATTCCCCAGATATACTCGAGCACAGTCATTGGTGTATATGTGTATCATTGAATTCAGGAAATTTACAACCAGCTCCTAATTGAATAAGGCATCCTCTCGTTGGCCAATGCACTTTATAGCAATGCACAATTCTTATCTGGGGATGTCTATTTCCCTTGCCTTGTTTTGTTGAGTTGCTTATGTACTGATGGGAATTATTCATGTTTTGAACACTATTTCTTACAGCTGGTGCATTTTAAGATGTCATATCTAGTGTGTGATAGTTGGGGTGGTTTTATTTATTTTTTAATGCCATGGTAGTGTTTGGTGAATATAGTTTCGTAGTTTTAATGTCACCAAATATATCAACCTAGTCATATATTTTATTGCAATTTTTGCTCTTATTGTTAATATGTTCTTTCCCCAATTTCACTTTATTTTGATATCCTTACTCAAAGTCCTTAATTTTCTGTATTATTTGCCTTCATTAGAGGAAATATACAAGGCATTCCATTTCCTCCAGGATATTATTGCCTTTTCTATTATTTTTTCAATTGTAAGCGTTTTGGATTTCCACTGGAATTTCTTCTTTTACCCAGGTGGATTTTTTCTCTCCTGAATGTATGAGGTGATTTTAACCTTTCCTTTGTTAGTGATCTCTAACATATTGTGCTGTGCTTGGGAATGTGATCATATGATGGTCTTTGAAATTTGTTGAGACTTCCTTTATGATCAAAAGTGTGATCTGGGTTCCATGTGTGCTCACGTAAGATACATGTTTCCTAGGTCCTGGTGTGGTGGACTATATATGCCTTCTAGATGAATTCTTAAATTATATTTCACAAATCTTACATATTTCCCCCCTTGACAGCATGAGCTATCAATTACAGAGAGAAATGTGTTTAACATCTGATGGCGATCTGTCCATTTTTCTCTGCAGTTTCATTGATATTTGTTTCATATATATATATATATACACATATATATGTATATGAAGGCTATTAGATGACATAAAGCTTGTAACTATGCTATGTTTTTTTATCTCACTGATGTTCCTTGTCTTAAAGTCTAATGGTGACATAATTACACCATCCTTCTTTTTGCCAGTGTTTATGTGTGGTGTTAGTCAGAGTCTGATTAGGAAAACAGAAAACACTTTCAACATCTAAACAGAGGGACTTTAACCTAAGCAATGGCCTGCACAGATGGTAGGTGATCTGAGAAATGCAATAGAAATGGGGAAGTGATTTCAAGCTTAACAACAGCGAGGGGGTGCTACCAAGAATAGGGTAGGGAGCAAAAGAGAGGGGGCAGTTCAAGAGCATGGCTGCCCATACAAGCTGAAACCATAAGAAAGAGGAGCCATAGCAGTAGACCATGCTCTGCTGTGGACTGCCTGAAAAGAGACAGAGTCACTGACACCCTTGGGAAGTACCTCTACTGTCCAGCAGCCTCAGCTCTTAAGGACCAAAGGCATACAGAAGCCAGGTGTTCCAGGGAAAACACAATTCTGATTCTGTGTTGACATCACATTGATTTTGGAAGTGGCACCCTGCACACTGGCTCCTGTGCCCTTCTGACACATCCCTACTGTGCTTCAAGCACTTGCTTTGAACACAAACATGAAGTAATTACGACACAACAAATGGTGTTTGAAGCTCATCTTATTCTTCCCTTGCCGCTCTCTGGAGGAAATCTTGTCACCAGGATAAGGGGGCCTTATGTGTGGTCACCATCCCTAGCACCGTCCTTCTGCATGATTTGGACTCTGTTACCTCTTGTTCCTTCAGAGCAAGAGACCAAAGCCACTCATTTGTGGGAGAAGCAGGGTCAGGGACTATTTCAAACTTTCTGTGTACTGATGTTTCAGGCCAGGCTATTGTGAACTGGATATAGATGGATTTTGTTTTTATGTCCAGCTTACTCTTACTTGTTTATTCTATATCTCCTGGCTGGCTGCTTGTTTTTGGAGCAGGACCATGAGAATGTTGCACAGGTTATCCTTAAATTATGCAGCTGAGGATGACCTGCAACTTCTAGTCCTGTTGCCATGACCACCCAAGTGCTAGGTTACACAAGGCTTTTGTCTTTGTGGTTTTGGTAGATTTGAGGCAGGAGCATGCCAGAACCCAGCTTATCTCGATCTGTACACAGATGTATACCCTGTTCTTGTAATAATGCACTTGACAGTAGGTCCTTACGAGCATATGCCTCACACAGACATTCTTCTCTAAACAATGCACTTAGCAATATGCTAATATCATACAGCCCCACTGACATCAAGCTGTACACATAGTGCTCTCTAAACAATGGAGGAAGTTTCTGCTTCCCTAATGGCGATCAAACTTAATCAGATGCTATTTGATCATACTATCGCTATGTCTGGATAGAAGAATAAAGAGAATCCAGCCTGAACTGGCTTAGGGTACATGCACCGTAAGGCAAAGCTGTGCCCTCAAGCAAGCTTTCAGAAGGAATCAGTTATTTACCATCTCATGCTTGTGGGAAACTGGATGTGATGATGGTTACAATCGGATGCATTGTGGGAAGGGATATTTGCCGTAGGTTAAATAGCCATAACCAATCAAAATAGAGAACCATCCAAACGACAGTCTTTAATAGCTGGCCCTCCTTTCTTTAGCCCCCATGAAAGGAGGCCCCAGACAGCAACCTAGGGCCCTTGAGTGCCTTCTCTGACCTGGACCACTGCCCTCCTGCAATGGAATCTGACCTTCCTGTGGCTTTGCTTTGAATAAAGGTTCCTTGCAACTCTTGCAACTCTGTGTCGGCCCTTTATTTCCATTCTTAGAAGAAGAGGCCAAGAATCTAGAAACAGCCAGCCGGGATCCTCATAACTGGTAATTGATTGCTGTTTTCTCCTCCTCTTCACTGCTACCATTATTGTTGTTAATTATTATTAGTTTTTTTTTTTTTTTTGAGACAGGGCTTCTCTGTGTAGTCCTGGCTATTTTTGAACTCACTCTGTAGACCAGGCTGGACTTGAACTCTCAGAGCTCTGCCTGCCTCTGCTTCCCATGTGCTAAGATTAAACGTATGCTCCACTACCTCCTGGCCAATGTAGAATTTTCTGTGTGTCTGTTATTATCTCCTAAGTGTTTCATTCTTTCTTGCCTTCTTTGGATGGATTTGGTTTTCCTTCTTTCTTCACTGTTTCTCTTCTACTCATTTAGATGCCACACACTGTACTTTGAGACACCATTCTAAAAACATACCATGTATTTTTTACTTAATAATATGTAAATATAAATGCCTTTCTTTCCTACTTCCTTTTCCAGTTACCTTTTTCATATTCCCCTCTCTTCCTTCCCCATTTCTTCTCTTTCTCCCTTCCCTTCCTCTTTCATTACACTCCACTCAGTTGACCTCTAGGTCTATTAGAAAGGCTCAGCAAGGTCAGTGTTTGACCAGGGTGGATGTGGCAGAGCATCCCTGGGATAAGGAGGTACCCGTAGGGCTGAGCAGGGTCAGCCCCATTTGTCACAGGAGCCTGGAATGGGATACTGAGTTACATCCGGGGAGAAAGGGTTTTGGGGGAGACTAGAACAAGATGTTGGGGCCTTTTCAAAATGATTAGGAAACATTGTAGAAGGAAAAGGTGATGAGACACGTATAGAGATTAGGGCATAGTCTCTCTGAAAGAGACCTCAGCAGGACAGGAAAATCTCCCTTCACGAGGGGGTGGAGTGACAGAAAGAACACAGACTCTGGTTCATGGTTCTGATGTGGGGTGATGAAATCACCCAGCCTAGCCTGGCTCTCTGAGGGGTTGGGAGCCAGAACAGGGTGAGAGAAACCCTATGGAGGCTGGAAAGAAAGAACAAGATGAGTCTGGAAAATCCTTTTTATGCTATAAAATAAACAAGTACTCAGAGAATGACTCAAAAAAAAATCCAGCCTGGTAGGACTCATTGATGAAAAATAAAGACAATTTTCAACATCAGAATAATGAAAAAAGTATTATACCAAATGAATATTATACCAAATGAATAATTCCAAACTTCCAAACTTTAAAAAAATACATAGAAAACCAAATGAGAAACCAGGTTGGGCAGTAAGTATTTAGTTACTTACTGAGAAACTTGAGAACCCAGAAAAAGGAGGCCTAAACCACAGGGTGAGTCTTGGTCTCAAAATAAAAATAGCTCAGTGGGTAAGAACTCTTGTCATCAAGCCTGATGACTTTTGGGCCCATAAATGACTTTAGCAAATTGTCCTTTGATTCCACATGAGCGCCATGGTATATGTACACATACATGCTCAGTCATGCATGATAGATGGATGGATGGATAGATGGATAGATAGATAGATAGATGATAGATAGATAGATAGATAGATAGATGACTATTTGTACAGCTTCATTATAACTTCCATTCAGGACTTACTAACTACCTTTCCTCAATGACTCTAGTCCAGGACATATTCCTCAAGTGTCACATCTGTAGAAACCACAGCCATCCAAGAGGAGACCAGTGATGTTGCCTAAACTCTATTATTGCTGCTAAATATGTATCTGGTCACAAGGACACATCAGGTGATTCTAAATGAGAGATTACAAAGTAACCATCACGTAATTTAACGTGTCAAGGCCATGGGAGTCTGAGAAGAAATGATGCTACCTTAAGAACCATGAGGACTAAATGCAACATGGGATTCTGAAAAGACTCATTTTCTCTTGCATGCTAGTGTGCTGGAGAGGTAGGTCAGTGAGTAAAATGTTTTCCAGGCAACTTAAGAAGCATAGTTAGGATGTCTAGAATGCCTATAATGACCTTGGCAAGCTGGCTAGCAAGACTAGCTGGGATCAGGAAGTTCCAGGTTCAGCGAGAGACTCTGCCTCAAAATATAAGGCAGAGAAGAACTGAGAAAGAAACCAAATGTCAACTTCAGGCCTCCACACATACCCCAAGAGGCTTGCATATAACCTCACATATATACATATACACATACATATGTGAGGAAAAAAACCATTGAAATAATTAGACAATTTGAGTGGGCAGGAGGATAAAGGACAGAGTGTGTCCATGATTAGTTCATTACTCCTGTTTGTAGAATAACATACAGAAGTATTCAGGGGGTGACAAGGCCCCAGATCTGCAACATCTCAAGTGGTTTGGTATTGTGGCTAATCTTTTTATACACTGTGAAGATGTGTCTTTGCCAAGGCACTTTTTGATTGGTTTAATAAAAAGCTGGACAGCCAGTGGCTAGGGAGGAGAGGATGGGTGGGATTTCTGAGCAAAAAATAGGAACTCTGAGAAGGAATCAGAGAGGCAGGTATTTGCCAGTGAGACATGGAACAACTCAAATGTGCAGTATGGAGGAGAGGTAACAAGCCACATGGCAGAATGTATATTAATATAAATGGGTTAGGTTTAAGAGCTAATTGAGAATAAGCCTAAGCTAAGGCCAACATTTGAGAATTAATAAGTCTCCATGTCATTATTTGGGAGCTGGCAGTAGAAAAAAACTAGATTTTGGGAGTGGGAAAGTTGCTATGGTGCCATTATAACTTGTCTGTAACTATTATAGAAATTGGTATTTTCTCTCTTGGGAGTCACTTCACTTGAAGTTTAGTTCATTAACCCCATTTCATCTCCCTTCTGATGTTTATGCCATTTTTGAGGCTTTCCACTGTCTTTGGGATAGCCCAACAGATTTATACCCAATTTGTACACCAATGCTTTCTTCTAGCTCTCCATATTTATACATGTTCACTGTTAAAAATTACTTCTGAAGTCATGGGATTTTTCTGTGATAACTATTTTAATTCTCTCAGAAAAAAAAGAAAGTCCTATTGTGAGGGTTCGTGTATTAAGACAAAAACTGAGTTTTTGCTTGTTTGTTCTAACCTGAAGACATAGCCTTCTTTGAAATATATAATTTGAGAGACTTCTGAATTTATGGACAACATTGATTTTTCCCTCAGCACTATGGTGCCACTGTATGTCTCCTAAATATGCTTTCACCAGAATGATTGGGTCTTGGCAGTTTTCTGTCTCTATTGAAAGTTTCAAGGTTTTCACTTTGTGTTTGACCTCCTACAGATGAAGTACAAAGTGCACTGAACTTTCTGTCTCTCTTGGTTAGTATCTCCCATACATTCTGGAAAATGATGTCCATTATCCCACTGAATATTGTCTACTTTTGGTCTCTCTTAGTGATTCTAGAACTCCAGCGATCATCCATCATTACCATCTGTCTTCCACTGCCTCAATTTCCTTCAATTTCCATTGCTTTGCACTCTTTACATTTTCATTAGTAGGTTTTTGTTTGTTTAACATTCTAAATACCATTATAAATTTTGTGTCAGGTAACTCCCAACGTCTGTACTCCCAGCAGGTCAGATTTTACAATTTGTTGTTTAAGTTGGTTTTCAGTCCTAATTGTTTATTCCTTAAGCATCATCATTATTATTGTTGTCATCATTATTGCTGTTGTCGCTGCATCTGCTGTCAAGAATAGATGCCACAGCGATGCTCTGAGGTCTGGATTTAAAGCTTATTCATCCAAGTAATAGTTCCAGGTTTTTCTGTCAGACATATTGGGGAAATTGTATTCTTACCTGTGGTCAGTCTGAAGTCTGATACAATACGGGCTACTTGTGCTAGATTCTTAGAAGATGCATTTCGCTCTCTCTCCTCCCCAGAGCCAGGACTCAGAAATACATGCCTTCCTGCAATGTCTCCTTCCTCTATCACTTTCTGTTTTCCTGGTTCACATACTGCAAGTATTATCTCACAAGGCTTTTATTGGCTTTATGTAAGAGGTCAGAAGTCTTTTAATCCCTTCTCCTCCCATTTCCCTTCTATTTTGTACACCATGGAAAACTTTCAAGTAGCGTTTACTTTGAAAGGGCAAAGGGCCCTATTAATTATCCAGGTTGAATTGGTTTTACCACTCCAAAGTAGCAAGGGCTTGGAACCAGACTTAATGTGAATTAGACAAAACAGAAACTCTGCCCCAGGCACTAATCAAAGAAAAATATGACAAGATTTCACACTTTCAAGATAAAATCACTTTGAACTACCATAGCCTCAAGAATCAAAGAATCAAAAGAAAACATCGACAAAAGGTAATTAACTAAGGAAACAGGACAGCTACTGTACAGGAGAGAACTGTACGTCCCCCAAAACTATTGGAACTGACTCTCCTTTCGCGCTCTCTCTCTCTCCCCCTCTTTGAGTGTGTGTGTGTGTGTGTGTGTGTGTATGTGTGTGTGTGTGTGTGTGTGTGTGTGAGAGAGAGAGAGAGAGAGAGAGAGAGAGAGAGAGAGAGAGAGAATTTGAAGTTCATTTCATTGGTCTTATTAGTTCTCTAGAATTTATTATTCTTGTTAAAGATGCCATTAGAAGTTAAAATTCAAAGTCACCTCTTTGATTACTACATCTCTATAACATATACAAAATACATGTTTAAAGATTGTTTTTCTCATCTTATTCTACTTTTTGTTTCCAACCTCTGAACTGAGATTAACGATTAATGAAAAAGAAACCCTTTTAACCCACAGAGACATGCAAAAGAAGAAGACAAAAAATAGAGACATGGTGGATAGTTCAAGAAAGTTTGCTTTAATGGAGGAAGAGCAATATTACACAGAAAAGAAGTAGCTACCGGCTATGAATTATAGCTTGAATCTAGACTCAGTTCCTTTCTAGAAATGCAGTCTTAGATCGAATCCTATCTGAACTAATTTTTTTTTTCATCTGTGAAATGAAAAGAGTAACATTTGCTTTATTTTGAGAAGGCCCTGGAATGATTTGGGTGAAATGATTTCCAAAGGAGAGATCAGAAGGTTCTAGAAACTCTTTCAAGGAAAGCGTTGTAAAGACATGTGACCTGACCCAAATCTCGAAGGAGGGCGAATGCTGGTGGGGGTGAGGGGGAGCTCTTTGCACACAGGCATCTTTGCATCCTGACTCCAGAGAAGTGAAAAGAGACTCTAGAGTCAATTTAGGTTTCAACTTCTTTCCTGACTTTTGGCTTATGCCAACAAGTAACTATACTCTCAGATGGCTTAATTCATCGTCTGGGAAGAAGCCATAACATAGGTCCACCTAGCGAATTGACTATTAAAAAATAAAACCATGACACTTAATCTCAGGGGTTTTTATTCTGAAAAGCAGGGCAGCCTGACAGGATTAAATGCAACAACCAATGTAGAAGTTTAATACATATTACCAACCCCATGGTTATTCATTTTTAACTCTTATCAATGTAGCCATTTTCCCGAGTGTTTCTTCCTCAAGCCCCACTCTAGAGTGGCGGCGAACTTGCTTCATCTCTTTCTCTCTCCAGCCACCCTTTGCCCTGGGCAGAAGAACATATCTCTGATTAAAGGTTACATCCCGTGAAGACTAACTGTAAAGGCCAGTCCACAATAGACAGAGAGACAATGCGTTCTTGTTCAGAGCAGCCACCAGCAGTGATGACAAAAGCCGTCAATGGGCTGAGGTCAAAGATCATCAGGTCCCTCTGTCACTCCATTCTTCTTCCCGCTCTCAGTGGAGTTCATAGGAACTCAATCTCTGGTCTGAAATCTAATCAAAGCTCAGTCTCTCAGACCTCAGCCAAGAACACACAGAGAAGGAATGCTGAAGGCAAAACGAAATCTTCACGTGGTCTTCTGAAACTAATGGAGATTACCGCAGGCAGTGTGGAGCAAGCCACCAGAGGGGCGGGAGACCTTAGCAGAATTGGTGACTCAAGCTTTGGGGATGAGGATTAGCAGAAGATCAAGGAGGTTAGTGTCCTGTGCCACCACACCTAACCAGAAACAACAGGTTGTATGCTTAACACTTAAACTGTTTGGCCTCATTTCATGGTCAGAACCATAACTTGAAGTTGCTTTAATTATTGTGATTTTTGTAAATGATAAAATTGACACTGAGTTTAAGGAATCTGGGTGGAAGCTGGAATTTAAACACAGGTCTGTATATTCTCCCTTAGTATCCTCAACCAGGAATCCCTTCAACCTCATGACTTGTACTTCCACAGATCTTTTGCATGGTACTTCATAGACGAGCCAACTTAAACTTTCTGTGCTGTAGTTATCTGGTCCCATCTTATCGCATCTGTCCCATGGACTCCAATGTTGCATGCTAGAAATGAGAAGGTAAACATAACACATCTATTTTATCTCTATGTTTATCTAGTACCTGATCCATGTACTCATCTGCTGGGCATGGAATAAATATTTTTGATACAATCTGAACTAATATGGGAAATTAGGCATCACACTAAGTATGCTCACCCCTGTTTCCAGTCTTTGGAAGCCAAGTGTTATGGTAATAACAAAAAAGCAGACAAACAAAATACTTCCACGGATATTCCCATAGGCTTTTCTTTCTCCCAGTGAACAATTTGGGAGGAAAGTGGTGCGTGGGTTTGTTGATGTCTGTCTGTTTTCTGGTTGGTGGCCGTGGTTTGTTTGGAAAATTGCTCACTGTTTCAATTCTGTCATTTTTCAAGATTCTGAGTTCTTTCAGCACAAGAGCAGAGGTTTCTGGCATGGTTGTACATTTCTGAATGTTCATTTTAAAACGTCAACAGTTCTCCACTCTGAACTCCAGTGTGGTGTGTCTGCTCTTTCTGACTCCTATTGCTTTCTCCCACTTCCTGAAGTGAGGTGAGTATGTTTCATTCCTCTTTCTAAAAGACAAATTTTCAGTGATATTTCTCCAAATACACGAAACCTACTAGTAAGCAATAATAGCTGTTGAATAGACAGATGAATGAAAAAAGAAAAGACTAGGGATAACTAATCTTACAATCTAATTGAAAAAATAGCCCAAAAAGAAAAAGGAAAATATACCATATTGTATATGCTTTGGTACATTTATTTTTGTCCATGGCAATAACTTCAGAAACATTTAAAAATTTTTATTTATTATTATAATTATTATTGCTATTGTTGTTGCTGCTTCTGTTGGTGTGTGTGTGTGTGTGTGTGTGTGTGTAGGAGGAGGAGGAGGAGTGAGCACATGTGCCATAGCACACATGTGGGGGACAGAGGAAAACTCAGTGGAGCCATTTCTCCCCTTCCATCTTTACATAGGTCCTAGAGATAACACTTACGTGTTCAGGCTTCTCAGAAAGTTGGTCCATCTCACTATGCCATACAAATCCAAGAGATACAACCAAAACAACACATGGGAACTCACGGAATATTCATTTTGTCAATGTCTGAGAGAACCTCTAAGAAAAGGCACTCAGATAGAAACCAAGGTTGGCAATGATGCCCAGTGCTGACTGACCTCTCATTGGGCCAGCCAGCAGCTCAGAATGGAAGCACATGAGTTCATCTAACTCTCCCAAGAATCCTGAAAGAAAGATGTCACTTTTACACTTCTTAAAATACAGCTTCCAAAAATGTCAGATAAATGACTCAAGGTCTCAAGACAGGAAGTGGTGGAGCCAGGGTTCCAAGGCTGATTTTATAACTCTGGAACCTCAGCTTGTGATCTTCCCATGACAAAACCGCCATTCATGAGAGTTCCTGCCATACTCCAGTCCTGGTCTCTGTTATGCCCAGATCTATGAAGTCCCCCAAAAACCAACAAGGAGGCTGCTTCCCGTATGTAAAAGCAAAGAGCCTTTTTTTTTATACAAGTTTGCAAAGTCGGTCTCTCCGCTTGCCCAAAATATTGGAATAAATGGAGAGCCCCAAGCTCAGTTAGAGTTGGGTTTTTATAGTAGTAAAGGTGGGGGCAAGGGATTTCTAAGGTTCAGGACCCCTGATTGGTTGACATTTGTCTAGGGGTGTCCTGGTGAGTGTGTCCTGCCAGGTGATCCTATCTACAACAGTTGGAATGTTAAGAATTTCCTTTGGATATTCTGTTCTTGGGTGGTGCCTCGGTAATCTCAGTTTGTGGTCCTTCCTGTGTCCAGGTAGTGCCTCAGGGTAAACTACTAAGACTCAAGCCTCCATTAAACTTATCAATGGCCAAGTCCTACTCTGGCGGGTGATTATGGTTGGAAGTTAAGAACTTCTTTTGGGTGGTCTGTTCATATTAAGCTTATCATGGCTGGGTCCTACACTCACAATATTGCCTTTTTGTGACAAAAATTATGAAAAATCTTTGCTCCATCTCCTGTGCATCCATCCACACACATTGCATTAAAGTAAAAGGAGAAAACATGTAGGATAAACCATGTGGGGACACACCAATGAGAGGAAAACTAAACTTTTCTGGAGACTTCCATTCTCATATCTGCTGGTGGTCAACTAATGGTAACGAAATAGAATGCGTTGATTTGACTTATACAGCCAGGAGTTACCTCTGGGTGGTAGCCTTTGCATGAAATTTGCTCTTGGTGATGATCTGAAGCCCAGGATGGGAGTCCCCACTGGAAGAGACTGCAGCCTGTGGGAATACGGAGTGAAGGAGTAACCTTGGATTGTGTGTTACAGAGAACCCTTGTAGCAGCCATTCATGCCTTAGTTTAGAGATCAGTACACGCAGTTTTCTCCCCTGTGTTTGGTTTGATTTATTCAGTAACGGTTTCCCAAGCACCCGGCACTACTGTATGCCATCCTGAAGAGAGAGTGGTGAAGAAGACAGCCAGCTTACCCCACCCCCATCCCAGAGCTCGGTCCACAGGAGGCCAACTGTTAGACGGGGAAGTACAGGCTCACGTGACAGGAGCAAGGATGACTGACACACGGGTGCCAAAAGCGCGTGCTTCCCCTAGCACTGGAACCCTAATAAAATTCTGTAATCTTAAGAGTCACATTGTTGGGAAGGCTGAAATTTTATTACATGGAAATGGTAAATATTTTACAAAGCACACAGACAGATGATGAAATGATTTTTATTAAACCTCAAAGATGGCTAAAGATCAAAAGAAAAGTGCTGTTGGTCAAATGTATAGATGGCAAGAGATAATAAGGGCTGCTGCCGAGAGACTGTGTTACGGACGGTTTAAGACAGTAAAGGACGAGAAGATGAACTTTACCAAGACCACCAGAACAGCTGGAAGGACTTCTGTGGTGGGGTTTCTCAGGGAGGCAGGAGATGGCGCTTAACTCCAAATGTCAGCAAGAGTAAGAACATATAATCCAGAAGCAGGGTGGAACTCTTCATGGAAACTAAGAAAACAGCCAGGAGGGAAGGGGGAGGAGGGGCCAGGAGGGAAAGGGAAGGAGGGACCAGGAGGGAAAGGGGAGGGGCTTGGCAATTCGGCCTGACCGAATTCATTGCCTGGTCGGACATGGATGGATCTTGTCTAAACAGACTTGGCAGAATTCTAAGACAATGCAGAGAGGAGGTCAGAGATCCAGAAGGCAAAGGGTAGCTGTAAAACCACAGAAAACCCTGAGAGGAGTTGGGTGGAGGGGAGACGATCTCCATCACTTCCCACGAAGAGATATGTACCCATCGTGTCTATTTCGTTCTGACGTCACTCCTCTTTTTCCCTGACTATTTTCATTTCCTGAAGTCAGAGTGCTGGTGCTGGACCAGGAGGGCCTCTGAGGTCTGCATGTCTGTAACCTGCAAAATTCTGGAACTGAATCTTTGTTGGAATTGCACTGGGAAAGGGGGACTTTAGAAAGGGGTTAGGCAATGAGATTGTCTCCATCCTGCAGGAGACTTTTGACTCTGTCATATGCAAGGTAGGTTTTTAAGTTTGGAGGGGCAGTTCAGTGGCAATGTGCAGGCCTAAGATGCACCAGACCCTACGTTCGACCCCCTCCCCCTACACCTTCTGCTTTGCAATAATACACATTAAAGGCCTTTGCCAGATGCTGGAGGCTTTATATTGGACTTCCCAGCCCGCCAAACTGTGAGCCAATAAATTTCCATTCTAATAAGTTTCTGATCCTTATAAATTAGCCAGTTTGTGATACTCTGTCTCAGCAGCACAGAACAGGCCAGGACAAGGGCCTCATTGTTTTTCTAAATCTGGCCCAGAACGACGCCGAGTGTCTGTTAAATTCTTAGGTGCTCTTTGTATCCCATTTTCTGGTGGTTTATTTCTTCTCATCAGCCACACAGGCCACTTGGCCTACCTCACGGTGTGCTGCTGCACCAACTTTCCTATCCCTGGATATAATTTCCGAACAGTACTCTATCAGAAAGAGCAGCGGGATTCTATCAGAGAGCGCGTCCCTCACCTACTACAGCAACACACTTCCTTCACCGGCGAATTTTCCAGTTCACAAAATGCCGAGAGTTTCACCGCTATTACAACTATATAGTTCAATGCAATTTAAAACCCATTTTTAAAATCATGTGGTGGATTTACCTCAAGCACACAGATCCGATTTTCTGTGTGTTGAGATGCCACCTAGTGGGCAATATGGAGTGTGCAGAATGAAACATAACCGATCATAGAGGAGTGCCGTCCAGCATCTCCTTTCCTCAACATAAGGTTCAAGTGACAAATCTTAGCTGGTGGAATATCTACGCTGGAAAGATGACATTATTTATTTGGCATAGGTTCTGCTTGAAGGGAACGGAAATTTGGAATTATCTTTAAATATTGGGCCAAGGGAGAGTTAAAAGAATATATGAACATACATCAAAGACATAAATTTCGAGTTATCGTTGGTATCATTAGAAAGAGAAATTGATGAGGAAAAAGTAGCTTGTTTTGTCTTAAGTGATTATGATTTATAGTAAATAGAAGACCAAGCTTTGAGAATTCGAAGCACACAACAATTTTGTTTGTTTGGTTTTTGTTTTTTGAGACGCGGTTTTTCTGTGTAGCCCTGACCATCCTGGAACTAGCTGGCCTCGAACTCACAGAGATCTGCTGCCTGCCTCTGCCTCCTAAAAGGGAAGTGCCATGACTGTCCAGCTCCAGACAACAATTTTAAACTTATGTTCTGCTTCAAACCTCGTTCAGTCTGGGACAAATCAAATGCACATCTACATGGAGTAAAAGCTGACTTTCCAAAACTGTCTTCCAACTCTCATTCATGAGCAGAGAGAGCAGCTGGGAATGAGGCCCTGCCCCGGGGAGCAGAGAAGAACCACCTCAGGATGCTTTGTAGCGGTTCCTCTGGCAGTCCTGGAGGCGCAGCCTAACAGACCCAAGTATTCTGCTTCAGTAAGAGAACTGTGCTATGGGAGATGGGTGACTCCTGTCCAGACATCCCTGAGTTCCAGTACTGTTAGGAGATCTAGAAAGCTTAAAAGTGATCTCTCTGTCTCTCTGTCTCTGTCTCTGTCTCTGTCTCTCTCTCTCTCTCTCCCTCTTTCTCTTTCCTCTAAGATAATTTTCAGACTCCCCTGTAACTGGGTAGAGAATTGATCATTTTCTATGAACAAGTCCAATCATTTCGCACAAAGCCCCATTACACAACGCTGTATAAACAAACACACAAACAAACCAAACTGGGAGGAGCAGAACAGCATCTATGCCCGCCAAATTGAAACTTGGTGCACATCCGGATGCAGAGGATGGATGAGATTGATTCAGAAAGACGAGGTGGTAGGGACCTCCTACGTTTGTGGTTGTGATTAGGGCAGTAAGGACTTTAACTCTCAGACACACACCGCCAGCTCTCCTCCAGATCTGATGGCACCTTCCAGCAAGTATCATCACGACTCCCCAACTATTTGACAAAACCCACCAGCAACTTGACTTGGAGTAAAATCGAGTTAATAGTAAAAGTTTATGTGCGACTTGTCTTACATGCAAATTACCTTTGATGTACTTTTAACTGTGAGGATTCAGCAGCATAGTGTCTATGAATACAGGCAAATGAAAACATACAGGCAATACAGCCATACTGCAAAGTACCGGAGAGCTTTCCAGGAGTTGCTGTAATGTTAGTCAGGACAGATCAGAAGGAATAGGAGTGGGGAGAAGGGAATAGAGGGGGGAGGGAGACGAAGGGAGGAGGAAAATCTAGCTAGTAGTTGTGTTAATCTATTAAGAAGTGGGAAGAGTGTGAGGTTTCATCTTCAGAGCAACCAGCTTGAATCCCACTACTACTGCCTACTCGCAGCAGGAATTTGAGTGGTGACTATACTTCCAAGCTCAGCTTTTTCATCTGTGAATGAGAATAACAGGATCTCTGGTAGTACTGCCGTAATGTATGAAATAGACAAAGAATCACGATGCCTGGCATGTAATGAGTATTTAATCAATTCAGGCACCCACTTTTATTGCGATTTTTACGATGTCTAGATTGAACTTATTTGAGTGTCTCTTGCTTTGAAAAGCGCATGATATATAATACAAATGAAAAAGATTTTCAAGAAAAATTCCAGGTGATGTATTATGAAACCATCTTGCCCAAGGACTGAGTGAGATGGCTACTTTAGAGGAAGATTGCATTAGACTTCGATAGACAGACCTCTCATTTGGAAGAAGGTTCAGCGTCTGCGCTGCAACTCTGAATGCAGAGCTAGCCTGTTTCAATGCATATAAGTCACAGCCGTGTGCTTTTCGAGTCAGTGTGAGGAACAATGTTCCTCAGAACTGTCAGAGGGAAAACAGCTGCTGTGGAGGGTGATAAACTTCTGGACATACTTAAATCTGGACGAAATGTGTTCACTTTCGGGAGGAGTGGGGACATTTTCTTCATCAGCTAAACAGCTGCGTTGCATAAGGGTTCCATGTTCCTTCAATCTTGAGATGGTCTGATTCTAGTAAAAAGACAACAAAGAAAGGAGTTCTAGAAGAAAGAAGTGCAAAAGCAGTCAACCGTGTTTCCTTGTTCTTGCCTTTTCCTGCTGGGTTGTACGGTATTTACACTGGCCCACCACCATCTCTCAGGTTCTCTCAAGAGAAACTCCTAGCTTATATAACCTGGAATATGTGATGTATTCGTGGTACCTAAGAGCATGCAGCTTGAAGTAAAACTACATCACAGGTCAGATAAGGAGCGAGGACCGTTTATGTCTGTTGACCAATAGCATGCATTTTCCTTTGATGTCGGACTCCCGTCTGTATGCTGTGAATATGTTTTATTATCATTGGTTAATAAAGAAGCTGCTTTGGCCTATGGCAGGGCAGAATATAGGCAGGTGGGAAAAGTAAACTGAATGCAGGGAGAAAGAAGGTGGAGTCAGGGAGATGCCTTGTAGTTACCAAAGCAGAAAGATGCCAGAACTTTACCAGTTACCTTAGCCACAGCCTCATGGTGATACATAGATTAATAAAAATAGATTAAGATGTAAGAGCTAGCTAGGAATATTATATGCCTGAATTATTGCTGTAATTAATATAGTTTTGTGTGATTACTTGGGTCTGGGCAGCTGGGTAACAAAAGTACAGTCTCTACTTACATTCCTTCTTCATGGTTGCCTAGCTCCCTATTGAACCTATGATTGAGGTGGAAAGAATTCGTAGACATACGTTTTATTTACAGATATTTTGTTTCCATCTCCTAATACAGTTGGGCTTTGAGCATATAAAGAGCCCAGCTGATAAGGTAGGATTTCCTAGACACTGAATGTTAGACCAATGACCTAGGACTAAATGAGAAGCCATTGTTTCAGCTGACTAGCTATCTGGGATACCCCAGGGTTCTAAGTCTCTTGTCTTCTGCTCTGTGGGCTTCTTGTTTCAATTCTCTACCTTTCCACTGCTCCTTCAATTACTTGAGTTTCCTTTTATTTTCCATGAGATTGTTTGGATGCTTATGTTGTCAATAACAAGTGTGAACCTGTAAACCAAGAACTCTTACGGAAGTAGCAATGTGAGTTGAGATGGTAGGCATCGAGAAAGGCTATTAACGGCTTATAAACCACAACATTTCAATGATTTGTGATCACTGATGTCACACCATGCTGGATGAGGCATCATCTTCTGGCAGAATTTCTAAAATGACAAAGGGGTAGTAGACTTGACTTTATTGATTCAGCTATTAGGCTAGCGTTTATATACACGACATTTGGCTCTCACAAGCCATCTGCAATAAATACTAAAATTTCAGTACTCATTTGGAACTAAGGAAATGGATACCAATAATAGATTGCTCAGTGTAAGTAAGAAAGTATCAGAATCCACGTTTAGAACCTTGACTGGGTCACAGGCGCTTTCCTCTGCTGCCACTTCCTCCATTGTAATGGATTTATCCACTGTGAACGCTTCTTTCATATCTTTCCAAGTAGTGAAATAACCATGATAAGTTTAACATGTACAAGATTTTAAAATGCCCACGAATGCACAAATTATGAATATGCTAGGAAAAACTTGAAGTCGGCTTATTTACAGAGCATCTCCAGTATACATTTGATGTTGACGTGTTAATATCAGGGCAGCTGGTTTCCTCTTGGGCACACAGGGCATGGAGGCAAGATTGATACTCAGCTGAATCTTTCTTTTGTCAAATGTCTACAGGAGTGAGGTGCCCTCCGAGCGCCCCACAAGTCCATTGCTTAAACTGAAAATGCCGACCTCATCTGTTATCAACACACAAAGGGCTGCAAGAATTTTTTTTCTTTTTTCATTTCCACTTTATTTTCCACTCTCTTTCCAGTATTTACCTCCCACGTCTGGAATCAATTCTGACCGAAAGCAAAAACATAGGAAGCCAGGCTCCTCCCACAGCCTTTCTCCCAAGGAGAGAGAGGAGTATGGAAAATTGTGCATGCAGCCGACATTCTCTTTGAGATGAAACTGGCCACCAAGACGGATTCTGCCCTCTAAGTGGCTAATTTGTCTTTCTGAGTTTAAGGGAACTATCTAACATTTTTGTCATTACAGTCTAGAAAACACATTTAAAATGAGATTTATTTGCGTGGTAAATGGTGAGAAGCCATTAGAAATGCTCAGCCTATTATCCATTAACACCTCTGCATAGAAAATTTTAGAGTTAGTCTTAGAAAAACCTTGCTGGCTTTTTCATGTGTTTTAACCACTGTGCCCATGGCTTGTTATCTGATATTCGCCCCACACAGAGACAAGAATCAGCCAATCACAGTGAGCCCAACGATAACCATCATTTGAACAGTGGACTTTATGTTGTTGGGAGAGGGTTTCCCCCCTTGATGGCATTGGGCTAACTTCATAGTCTTCTAAAATGTCTTTCAGAGGACAACTTTTATGTCTTTCTAGGGCAAAAATAGTTAACTTAGCCACAGATTTGAAAAGTTGACTTTAGTAAAATAAAACTCACACAGTTTTATTTAACTTTTCTTTGAGATTATCTTAACACACAAAACAAATTCTCCCCAAATTGGTAATAATAGCTTCAATCTAAACCCCTGCGGAAACATGCATATGAATATATAACGAAATCAATCTCTTAACTACATACACTGCATCGTTCTGGTAAGACATCATTGCTGTCCTTTGCTTTAAATCAAAAGTGTGTTTGTGTGTGTGTGTGTGCATGTGTGTGTGTGTGGTATAGTGTGTATGTGGTGTGTATATATGGTATGTGTTTGAGTGTGTGATGTGGTGTGTATGTATGTGTGTGTGGCATATTGTGCATGTGGTGTGTATGTGTGGTATTTGTTTGAGTGTGTGATGTGGTGTGTATGTATGTATGTGTGTGTGGTATAGTGTGCATGTGGTATGTATGTATGGTATGTGTTTGAGTGTGTGATGTGGTGTGTATGTATGTGTGTGTGTGGTATAGTGTGCATGTGGTGTGTATGTGTGGTATTTGTTTGAGTGTGTGATGTGGTGTGTATGTATGTATGTGTGTGTGGTATAGTGTGCATGTGATATGTATGTATGGTATGTGTTTGAGTGTGTGATGTGGTGTGTATGTATGTGTGTGTGTGGTATAGTGTGCATGTGGTGTGTATATGTGGTATTTGAGTGTGTGATGTGATGTGCTTATATGTATGTGTGTATGTGTGTGTGTAGTGTGTATGTGTGGTATAGTGTGTGTGTAGTATGTGTTTGAATGTGTGATGTGGTCTGTATGTGTGTATATGTGTGTATGTGTGTGTGTTGACTCTGAGGAAAAGAACAATAAGAAAAATTCAAGCTTTCCAACTCACTTCAAGATACAGCACCCATTCCATGCAGGAAGATCGTTTATAAAGATGGAATAAAATATTGCTATTAAAATACAATTACAGAATATGAGTGAAAAAGAATGAAAGGTCTTCCAGGGACCTAGAAAGGGAGTATTCTGCCAAAACCAAAATCATGAATTAGTAGTGAGTCTGGGCACTTTGATCTATTCTCTTTAAGGTCAGTGACTGAACTATGAAAAGTTTGTTAAGCACCATGAGTCATGGATGATTTTGATGCTCACCTTGTGCCAGGCACTGTGCAGAGACTGCTATGTCCTCAGCACATACAATAGGCAGCAGGCAGTTGTAAGTGGATTACCAGACACTGCTCTGTCCCTTTTTTCCACAATTGGAATATACAACCATGAAACCCCTGAGAAAACAAGTCCACCTCCTGAGTGAGGGGAGTCACACAATGGAATAGTGCATCTTTTCAGATGAAAACTGCTCCCCATGGTAGAAAATAAAGGGGAAGAAGTCTCATGTGGGGAGCCCAGCAAGTAGAGAAGGTGAGCCCTAGGGAGGGTGACATTACACCTAGGGAGGGTGACATTACACAGGGCATAATGGACTTGAATGCATGTTTGTCCAATCACTAGAGCTATTAAAATCTCTATAATTTAGATTCAGCCTCCCCCCCCCAAAAAAAAGGAAAGAAAAGGAAAAAAACTTCTATAAAAGAGAACACATGCTCCTGATTGGGCTTTACAGACCCATTCCTTTTAGTCTATAAAGCCTCCATCCAGCTGTGGACATGTGTCTGCTAAACCTGACTGATCTTCTTCCCCAGACCCTGTCCTCACCACTGACTGGGGTGCTCTGTTACTAGAGAGAGCAGTTGGGCCAGATCAAGTGATGCCTAATGAGGTCACGTGTGTTGGGGTTGAGCCCTAATACCTCAGTCAATTGGGCTTAATCTAAACCAAATGTGTCCCTACAGCAAACCTGAAGGCTTCAGAATTAAAGACAACAGGAGTTTTACCTTTGTTCAAAGAGCAAATGAGATTCGGGAAACTCAGAGAGTGGCAGCAAAAAAATTGTCTCTGGAGCTTAATCCAAGTAGGCATCTGTCTTCATACAGGGGTCTTAGCACATCCCAGACACCCAGGAAACAAACACTTTGGGATGACCAAATAGCAATGGTCCCCATGGGAGTGTAGCACCTATGCTTTTAGCATCAGACTTCATTCTGCCCCATCTCTGCCAGGAGACTTGGGTTTTGTATTAGTTAAGGTTTCAATTGCTGTGAGGAGAGACCATGGCCACAGCAACTCTTAAGAAGGAAAATATTTAACTGGGACTGACTTAGAGTTTAGTCCATTATCATCATGGTGGGAAGTATGGTGGGTGCACAGGGAAAAATGGTGCTGGAGAAGAGCTGAGAGTTCTAAATCTAGATTCATAGGCAGTATAAAAAGAAAGAAAGAGGGAGAGAGAGAGAGAGAGAGAGAGAGAGAGAGAGAGAGAGAGAGAGACTGGGCTTAGCTCGAGCAGTAGAAATCTCAAAGCCACTCCCAGTGACACACTTTCTTCAACAAGGCCACACCTGTAATAAATAGTGCTACTCCCTATGGGGGCCACCTTCATTCAAACCACCACATGATGGAGGAGGGTCATTTGTCTATCTGTTGCTTTTATTGGTTAATTAATAAAGAAACTGCTTGGCCTTTGATAGGACAGAAAATTAGGTAGGCAGAGTAGACAGAACAGAACGCTAGGAAGAAGGCAGTGAGGCAGACGCCATAGCTCTCCTCTCCAAGATGGACGCAGGTTAAGATCCTTCCTGGTAAGACACCACCTTGTGGTGCTACACAGATTATTAGAAATGGGGTAATCAAGATGTGAGAATTAGCCAGTAAGAGGCTAGAGCTAATGGGCCAATCAGCGTTTAAAATGAATACAGTTTCCATGTAATTATTTTGGGCAAAGCTAGCTGTGCAGGAGCTGGGTGGCAGGACACAGCCCACTCCACTACAACCACAAATTCCAAATCTGCAAAATGAAGCTGTTGTTGTTGTTGCTGCTGCTGCTGCTGCTGATGATGATGATGATGATGATGATGATTATGGTTGTGGTGATATTGATTGGGAGATAAAAAAATGAATGTACCTGTGCAATCAGCGTAGAGTCCAATAAGTAGACTTAATCAACTAACTAATTTTTATTAGTCTTAACACCTTCCCTAACTAATTGGGCCACTCCTTCCCCAGCTGAAAACCTGGTGATGACAGTAAGGCTGCCAAAGGTAAGGATGAGGGTGATCTCTTGAATCTATAAGAAAGGTAAACACAGATAAGTTTCTAAAGACACCTCAACATCTGTTATACTTTATCCCATCTGCATCTAGGACATCTATAGTTTGAAAGTCTTCTGCTGAGCCAGAGATTGTTGGTCAGTCAATCTTTGAGAATACAAAAGGACAGGTAAGCATCCCAAGTCCATTTTGTCCCAGTTGTAGTCCAAGGAAGCAAATAGCTCTTAGTGACTGTAGCAAGTGATATGGTGATTTGGTGTTCCCTTATTCATTCACTTCACAAGTATTTTATTGCCAACTTTGCATGTGAATATTAATGTGTCCTGGTACTTCCTATTCCGGTAAGTAGTATTTTTGTTTTCTTCATCACAGCCTTTTTTATTATCTGTTTTCTTAGTAAGATTGGTATGTTATGATAAAGTTCCCAGGAAGATCATCTGAAAAGGAGGGAGGATTTATTTGGGCCTCTAGTTTAAGAGATGTTAGTCAGTCTATAGTTGATTGACTCCCTTGTGCAAAGGGAGAATATCATGGCAGCTAGGAAAGAAGGAATGATGGGATATGTGTGTGTTTGTCTGTGTCTGCGTGTGATATATGTCTAAAATACTTTGCAAGAGTCTCTAATACCTAAATTTCTTCTAGTTCCCACTTCCTAAAGATTTTGCACCCTCCAATAATACAAAATAATAGTGGCCCAGACTTGAGCACATTAGCTTTTGGGACATACTTCAGGTTGAAACTATAGCATTGTGGAGGCCCAAAAATGTGAGCCTGTTGTTATTTTGATAGTCTGAGAGTTTGGATGTTGCTCAAAATGTTTGACAAGTGTAGCTACACATACTGACTTAGGATGTGTTTACTTGGTTCTTTTGACATTAAGATGGCTTATACAAGTAAATCCATTCCATCCTGACATATGGTCAGGATATACAAGTGTACTTCTGCTCTTTCTTTTGTATTATGAGGTTACTTGGAGAATATCTGCCTTCAGGTGACTTGGTCTAGGGCAGCTTCACTACCTAAACTGCAGGATGCTAATGATTTGATGTTTCAAAGTGTTAAAGCAATTAACTGTTCGAGTTGTCCTTTGTGTCATGTTAAAGAAGTCTTTTGTTGCATTCTTCCCCCTTTTGTATTGGGTATAAAAGTGCATAGAAAATTAAATGTGGATGACTTTTGTATTCACTGAACCACTCTCTTAGTACTATTCTATGACTTATGTTTTATTATTTTTACATGTCTTCATATTCTTTACTTATATTTCTAAATCCCCACAACTTTACCCTGGTAAGAGGTGTTTTTATCAAGACTGACCCCCAACATAGCACCCTTCCTCTATCCCCACAAATCTATAACATCTTAAATGCAAATTATGTTCAGTCTATTTGCAAGAATTACCTAATAATTCTTAACAGTTTCAACATTTCTCAAAAATATAATTCTAAAGGCTCCTGGACTCGAAGCAAAGACTTATCTTGGAGTCACTGAAAAATAAAAAATTCCATACTTCTCAGGAATAGTGGCATAGAGTGAACACTCCTATCCAAAAGAAAAGAATCGGAGCATTAAAATGAAAGATCAGATCAAAGTGAGACCAAAGACCTGCAGGAAAAAAAAATACAAGTTTCCATGTCTGATATTGTGGTACACAATGGTAAAATATGGACTCCCAAGGGTTTAGGTAGCCATGTCGCATCAGTCTTGACAGTTGCAGCCCACAAAGCTGCTTCCTCAGACAAGCTCTGTCCTTCATGTGCAGCTTCCTTCAGCAGGCATCCCATATTCCTGGCAACTCTGACTTCCAGGGATCTCTACTACATCCTTAGCTTCACTCTCGGGGCCCTCTCAGGAAATGCTAGTGGGGACAGTAACTCTTCCATACAATGATTGGTTCATGTTTTCTCTTAAAATCTTGGAAGAAGCCTGAGGAACATATAACTCTGGCATTCTGCATGCCTGCCAAACCAGCATATGGACAACATCTAAGTCAACCACAGGCGTGATCTATACAAGACCCTTTCAAACTCCAGATCCAGCATCCTTTGAGTCCCAGGCCAGCTAAACATGATGAAATGAACCATGGGGGACCAATTCTCTGGACAGCCCTGTGTGAGCAGGATGCCCTAGTGTTTCTTTATTGACGGAAAGGGTAATACTTTGATATCTTTGAACCCATGTCCTTTGAAATTCCTAATGAGTTCTCAGGGCATCTTTCCCATTACCCAGTGCAAAGCCCTGAACTCTCTGAATCATGTCAGTCTCTTTGGCAACTGTATACTCTTTGGTTAGAACCTTATACACAATTCTTGCCAAATTATAAATTTAGGAAAGATTTCTAATCTGCATTTTTTCCTCTCAGTTCTGGTAGTAAATCTCCTAAGAACAACAGAAATATCTATGCTATAACCTGATGCTGAAACATTCTTCACCAGATGAACTAGCATGTCACCCTTCAACTGGATTTATCTAACATATCAGGGCTGGACCAAATGTAGACATATCCTTTGCCAGACTGTATAAAAGTTGTCTAGAACCCGGTTCCCAGCATAATCCTCATTTCTACCTGAGCTTCTGTGAGCGGAGTCACTCCTATCCATATTCCTATCAGCATTCTAGGCTGCTGAGCCTTTCCCAGAGTCACCCATTACAGCTTTCATGCCTCCCATGATCTGATTCTTCAATGTTGTCCAGATTCTTGTCAAAAATCAATTCAAAGTCTTCTCAACCACAGTCAGGTTTAGTCACATCAACAGCCCCATTCTGGGACCAACTTCCTGGGTTGGTTTTCTACAATAGTGACAAATTAGGACAGAGAGTTGGTACTTACTTCAGTTCCTTCAAGATTACTGTCAACAGTTCAGACAACTGGTATGGCTAATATCCAAAGCTGGTATTTCAGCTATTAAGAAGTAGATCTGTTTCTACATCAAACAAAGGTCAAGGATCCATTCCACCCTGATTTAGATCAGAGAGATCTATTCTTTCAAGGTTATTGTCAGCAGTTCAGAGAAGAGGTATAACAGCCTTCCAGACCTGGTATTTCAGGTTTTAAGAAGTAGATCTGTTTCTACATCAAATAAAAGTCTAAGGATTCAACTAGATCCCTACTCTATTAGGGAGATAACAATGGATTCCACCCAGAGAGTGGTGTGCCTACAGAATGTTTTGGTCTAGAGTATGAGCCTTACTTGTCTTGTATTGGTAACAGAATATTTAACTAAGAATGTAATCCATAATCCTTCAACTGGTCTTTTCATTCCTTGTATAATGTTAATAAAGTTTTTTTTTTAAATCTTACCATCCCTTCCTTTTGGGGGTAGGGGGTTTAAGCAAATGGAAATTAAACACAGAGAATTTTCAGTATTCACTGGAACTCCCTCCTGATACTAACCTATGTTTCTGTTTATTATTTTCACTGGCATCTTCATTCTCTTTACTTACTTTTCTAATCCCCATGCCCCTACCCTGCTAAGTGGGATCCCTGTCAAAGCTGGTCTCTGACAGCTGGATCAATTGTTAGTTGGCTAAGTTGTTCTGGGACATAGTAGATGCAGAAGGAGGTAAGGAGGTCAAGGGGGAAAACTGCTTACTTCAAGGAGACCAGGAAGCAACAACAAGAAGGGGACAAGGTCCCAGTTATAGAAATATAGGCTAGGAAGGCAACTATCAATTTCAAATACTTTATATTGGTACGAGTTTTTGTATATTGATGCAATTTAAGATTATTTTTGTTATACTAAATATATGCTTCTATTCTTATTTAAGGTATTGTATCTATACAGCCCATTAAAAATGCAATGTTCTAGTACTTGAAAGTTACAAATTATTTAGGATAACTAAGAAATACAGGATTAGTAGTAGTTAGTAACCTATAATAATCAAATTTGTAGTCAGGTATGTTTTCAAAGTCATACAGAGATGTATTTTATATAGACAGGTTGTCTTCACATACTTCAGAGACCTACCAATAAGCCATTTGAAATGTTTTGTTAACAAAGGGCTCATGATGGTAAGACATGTCTGCTCCTGATTTACTTCACAAAGGATGATGGGCATTGAAAACCCCCATATAGAGTTTGCTTTCAATAAGACAAAGCCAACCATCTGGGCAAAACTTTGTCCTTATCTGAACTGCTGACAGTATGCTGTCCAAATTAGACAAGCAGGGTACAAAAGAAGGCTACTGCTGAACTTGGCCACAAGGTAGAACAATCCTTCAGAATTCCTGCTTCACAAAATAGTCTGTCAGACATTCTAGGCCTATAGACTAAGGATGGATGCCCCAACATTGCAATGGAACCTTGGGCCACATGTCTCTGTCATTTTTATAGTTTTGGAAGTTGCTTGCTTTGTACTTCTGTTTACTCAGGTAATATTACATCCTTCTTGGATCTCTGATAGAATTGAAACCAAAAGAGTTATAGTTTTACAGTTTTCCTTGTTACCAAATTCAGAGAAGACATTTAATAAGAAATGTAAAGTTTATAAATTTGAGAAGCATAAAAGCTTAAGTTGTTTATCTAAAAAAATGTTTTTAGGTCTAAAACATACTTTTAGGATGGTGATACAAGTTATGATATAAAGTACTTTAGGTATAAGACTTTGGACTCATTATGATAGGATAGATAATACAATACTCTCACCAAATTTGTTAAATGCAAGTGGCCCAAGAAGAAATGAAGAACAAAAGAATGAAAGAAAAAGGAGAGAGAGAGGGAGATGCCAGGGGCCAGAACCCAGCCACCCAGCAAGCCACAGAGTAAGAAAGACATATAGAATAAAGAAAGATAAGAGCCCAGAGGCAAAACATAGAAAAAGAAATAGGCTAATTTAAGTTAGAAAAGCTGGCAAGAAATAAGCTAAACTAAGGCCAGGCATTTGTGACTAAGAATGAGTCTCCGTGTCTTTATTGGGGAACTGGGGGGGGGGGGCTTTAAAGAGAAAAAGCCTGGTACATTTTGGCATTCCAATGTGAGGCCAGAATTTCCACATAGGGCATGAGAAAGGTATATAAAAAAAAAAAAGTAAAGAAAGAAAAAAAAAGTAAGGCTCCTTAAGACACTCTGACATACAGGAAAGCACTTAAACAGCACATTAAGTAGAAGTAAAATGTGAAGTAGGGAGAAGAGAGGCAGGGAGGGGAACAGAGAAAAATGTAGAGCTCAATAAAAATCAATAAAAAATAAAGTGAAGTAAAACCTGCCGCAGGGTAGGCAATCCCAGAGTTAGGGCAATTGAATGCAGTTCCAGGTTTTAAAAAAAATGTACTCTCAGCCAGATGGTGGGGTGGGGGAGGTATAGAGCTTGTCTGTCAGGGACCCGAGTACAGTGGTGTCAGCCGCCAGAGCAGCCAACACAAAGCTGCTTAGCAGTTAAAGGGTTTACTCATGCAGATAGAAAAGACTAGAGATGCACAGTAAAGTGGGTTCAAATGGAAACAACAACATAAACCTCAACACCTCTAAAGTGATCATAGTGTGTTTAAAAATGTACATAGGCTTAAAAAAGAAAAGACAGTCATAGAAAAATTGTACTTTATAAATAATAAAGTAAAATCTTGACCAAAAGAAGTAAAATTAAAAAATTAAAAAAAGAAGCCATGTAGAGATGGAAAATAGACAGGGAGTCTGGATCCTGTATGTTGCATTGACTTTCAATTTTCTGAATGGCAATAAAGCAAACAGCAGCTGCTGGGAGGCATGAAACTGTGGAAGGGACTGCTGAATTAAACTGGCCTGTGTACTTTAGGAATGCCTTCACTTTAAAATGGAAGTCAAAAAATGTATTCCTTTGTGGAAGAAGTTATGCTTTTGTTTCTCCAGGAAATGAAGGGCTATGGATTCTCTTCAGGTTAATACAGATCAGGTTTGATCAGGAAGACCCCCTGAAAATCCTGGCTACAGATATAAAGAAATAATACTAGAAAAACTACAAGACAAGTGACATATATTTTAGCTTTTCAGACATAAAACAAAAATTCATCCTATGTTGCCCTGTCTACAATGCATGGTCCATACTTGTATTAATGCAGATGTTTGCCATGTTAGAAAGTTTGTGTATTTTCAGAGCAAGGGGACCAAACACCAATGAAAATGGGTAGCCCAGATGACCCAGCCTCTCAGAGTACATCCAGAACAGCATCATGACTGCTGATGGAGATGGTCCAGTCTCATAGACTATTCTATCCAGAACTGCAGATAAGCCTTGTGTTTTCTCGTTACACAGAGGCTGGACAATAAATGCTATAGCTAGTTTTTCTAGGACTTGACTATTATTTCAATTTTTACAGGTTCCCTAAAAAGATTCCTTTGCCCACAGACAATGGGAAGCAGTTCAGAGACAAAATGCCCACATTCCCAAGAAGTGGGGTAGGTAGTTTTTTGGTCATTTAGTGTGTTACGGTTGTTTATCATCGTTTAGTGGGGATATAGGCATATAAAATAAAAATAAAGCAGTTTATCTGTTGTAGGAGGTATGGGGGCCGTGTCCCACTGTCCAGCTAGGTTAACCCCCGAAATAACCACACAGAAACTGTATTCATTTAAATACTGCCCAGCCCATTATCTCCAGCTCCTTATTGGCTAATTCTTACATCTTGATTAACCCATTTCTATTAAATCTGTGTATCACCATGTGACTATGGCTTACTGGCAAGATTTTAACCTACGTCTGTCTCAGGCTGGAGATTCATGGCGTCTGCTCCATTTCCCTTCTTTCCAGCATTCTGTTCTGTCTACTCTGCCCACCTAAGGGCTGCCGTATCAAAAGGCCAAGGTAGATTCTTTATTCAACCAATGAAAGCAATGCAAATACAGAAGGACCTCCTACACTATTTATCTCAAATATTTTACGTTGGTATGGATTTTTGTATGCCAATATAAATTTAAAGTTATTTTTATTATACTGTACATATGTTCCTACTCTTACTTTGGGGCACCATGCTTATATAACTCATTTAAAAATATAATATATAATTGAGAAATACAGGTTAGTAGTTAGTCATCTATAATAATCAAACTTGTAGTTGTATTAGGTATGTTTTCAAGGTTAAACAGATATATTTAGATATAGATTGTCTTATATGTTTCAAAGACCGACAGAATATGCCATTTAAGATATTTAATAACCTAAGGTCTTTCATGACAGTGAGAGACTTGTCTGCTCCTAGCAGCACCAATCTACTTCATAAAAGGATAATGGACATCAAAAAAACTTTATATGGAGTTTGCCTTCATTGTGACAAAGTTAGCCATTGGGCAAAGGAACTGCTTTTGTCTTGCCTGCTGACAGTATGCTGTAGAAACTGGATAAGTAGGATGCATAGGAAAAAGACTTTCAAATTTCACCAAGATAAGGTGAAAATTCCTGCTTCATAGAAAATTCTGCCAGATACTCTAGGCCTATAGGCTGAAGCTAGATGCCCCAACATTGCAGAAGAACCTTGGGTGATTGCCAAGGCAGCCAGATGTCTGTTGTTTCTATAGGTTTGGAAGTGGCTTTACTGCACTTCCTGTTAACTCAGGTAATACTATTTTCCTTCTGAGTTATCTTTAATGAAGTTGAAGACTAGATAGTTATAGTTACAGTTTTTCCTAGTTGTGATAGAAGGCAAATTAGATACAGAACTTTGGACTCATCAAGATAGAATATATAATAGAGTGATTTCTCTGAAATTGCCAAATAAAAGTGAACTGGATAGTGTAAATGTAATCCTTACTTCATAAATGTTCTTAGTGCATATAGCTTTACTATGGTAAAGTAAAACCCTTTCTTTTTATTTAGACAAAAAGGGAGAAATGTTGTGGAATATTATTTTAACTGGGCAAAGATATGTTACTTTTTGTTTGTTTGTTTGTTTGTTTGTTTCGAGACAGGGTTTCTCTGTGGCTTTGGAGCCTGTCCTGGAACTAGCGCTGGAGACCAGGCTGGTCTCGAACTCACAGAGATCCGCCTGCCTCTTCCTGGGATTTGCTGGGATTAAAGGCATGAGCCACCATCGCCCGGCAGATATGTTACTTTTGTTTATGCTGCATATTACTTTAAGTGTGTAAAAATGTGTTACTTTTGTTTATGCTGCATTTATTTAATGATATAAAGATGTGTATTTAATTATGTAAAGATGTTCTATTTTTGTTTCACCTTGCCTTCTTAAGGTACCTGATTGGTCTAATGAATGTCAGTAGCTAGGTGGGAGAGGAATGGGTGGGACTGAAAGGCAGAGAGAATAAATAAATAGGAGGAGAAATCTAGAAAGGGGAGAGAAGAGAAGAACAAGAGGAGAAGGAGGAGAAAGCAAGGAAGATACCCTGGGCAAGAAGTCAGAGAGATATAAAGATAGTAAGAAAGAAAAGGTGAAACGACCCAAGGCAAAAGAAAGCTAAGGAGACTGGGTTAATTTAAGTTCAAAGAGCTAGCCAGAAATGAGCCTAAGCTAGGTTAAGCATTCAAAACTAATAGTAAGTCTCCATGTCATGATTTGGGAACTGGTTGGTGACCAAAAAGAAAAAGCCTGGTACAGCAAGTTATGAAAAAAGTGGTTTAGGAATAAAAATTTGGACTCACTAAGATATGATAGATAATATAGTACTTTCTCTGAATTTTCCATGTGCAAATGGATGGTATATTGTGAATGTAATTCTTACCAGATAATTGTTCTTATTGTATAGTGATTATAGTTTTACTATGTTAGAGTTAAAACCTTTCCCTTTTAATTAGAAAAAGTGGGAAATGTTGCAGAGTATTTATGTGCACTGTAAAGATGTGTCTCTGCCTAAGGCATCTTCTGATTGGTTTAATAATAGTATGGTCAATATCTAGGCAGGAGGGAATAGGTGGAATTTTGGTGGAGAAATAAGAAGAGGAGGAGGAATCAAGGCATGCATATTTTTGCCAGCAGACTTGGAGCAAGTTGGGTGAGCCATACTGAAAAAAGGTAAAGCCACATGGCAGAACATAGATTAATAGAAACAGATCAATTTAAGCTATAAGAGCTAGTTAGGTAAACACCTAAGCTAAGGTTATGCTTTCAAAATTAATAAGAAGTCTCCATGTCATTATTTATGACCAGGTGGCCCAAAGAAAAATCCAGCTACCCTCAGTATTCCCTTCTAGGGACCCATCTTGAAATTTCCTCCTACCAGGACTTCTCCTAACACATAAATCTTAAAGATTCCTTCATCTTCCAACAGCACACCAGATGGAGAGTGAACTTTCGCATAAGATCTTTTGGCAGACACTTCCAACTTTATCACTTATCCATTTGCTAGCTGTTCTTTCAATTGAACTTCTGCTTTCACTATGATAGTAATGTCCCAGAGAGCTAAGAGTGTGTTTGGTCGGGCACTATACACCACTACAGCCTCAGCCCCCAGAGTACTGTTGGCATGCCAAATGAATTTCATCAATGTGGGCTAAGCTATGGAGATTTCCTTTGCCTTAGGGTAGACAGAGAGCTTGCTTCTCAAATCACAGTTCTACCAGATATTGACACTTATTTTAATTATTTAATTATTTATTTATTATTTTGGCTTTTGTTTGTTTGTTAATTCACAACAACAAAATTTACTTTTTCCTTCATGGTTGAGAATCACAAGGCTCCATCTTTCAACTGGTGTGTTAGGTAATTTATCACTACAATATCCAGAGCTGTGTGGTGGCTGTGTGAAGGCTGAGGTTGTACATTCAGATAAAAGAAAGCACACAATTCTGATGCATTGATAATCCAGCAGCAGAAACAGCCTACTAAAGGAAAACCATTATCATATTCTTCTGATCAAGAAATCTCTGGCATGCTGGAGACTTAATGGGGGTTTATCAATCGCCAGGCAACGGAACCACTACTCAGAAAAAAACATATTCTAAAGAACTGGGTGGAAAAATTGCTCCTTTACCAAAAAATTTTAATTTTCCTTCCCCTGGTAGAGTAGGCAGCAGAGTACAGTTGTGCTGCTTCATAGGTCTGTAAACTTTTCTGAAATACTTAGAAAAACATAACTTATCATTTTCTTCTATCTCTCATCTAAGCATGCTTTCTTTTTTTATTAAACTTATTTATTTATTTATTAAACATTTCTGCCTCCTCCCCGCTACTGCCTCCCATTTCCTTCCTCCTCCCCCCATCAAGTCCCCCTCCTCCAATCAAG